>NW_017723200.1:0-39554 GCF_001865875.1 Lupinus angustifolius
TTTCTATCTTCTCAATGAATAATAGAGATAATATATATTTAGGTTTGTTTACTAATTTATTTTTTCTATTTGCCTCTTATTTATAGACTATTTTATTAATAATCCTAAATTCTTAATCCTATTTTATCTCCTAACTTTAAACCTTAATCATCCAAATATAAAATAAAATCATTTTTTAATATGCAGTTTGGTTTGGTTCTAAAGGTTCCAAAATTTACAAAACTGTGAACCGAACCGAACTTAAATGGTTCCAAAAAAAACTGAACCGAACCGCGGAACTGAACCGAACCGCATTTTATGGTTCGGTTTCATCAGTTTTACGGTTTAAACCAAAACCGCTTACACCCCTAATAATTGGGACTTCCATAAGTTATACGCAACAGTTTATCATCCTGAAATATTTAGTTTTGTTATTATATTATTACATCAGTCAATAACCAAAATGATAAATTTATATTTTGCATTAAGATGTTAAGGTAAAGCATTAAGGCCGAAATCGTTTATACTTTTTTTATAAGCACTTTTTAAAAATCACAATTGCAATTTTCAACTTTTATAATGTGTGTGGTATTGTGCTTAGAAAGGTGAGAGATTTTTTTTATTAATATTGAATTAATTGGAAACAAAAGTTTGTTTTTATTTTTATTTTTTGGATGGATTGGTTATCCATCCAATTGGATATAACAATGGATATAATGGATGGATTTGAATCCATCCATTATCAACACCATCCATTAGATTATATCCATTTAAATCCATTAGTTCTAACCGATGGATTTGGATGGATTTGAATAGATTATGGATAATTTTACTACCCCTAATCCAAATGCAAGAAACCTCAATAGAATTTCGGGTGGTAATGATCCAATGAAACAGGGAGTACTTCATGATATTTGTTTTTACCTTCACAAAAACTTAGAAAAGTATAGAAAAAACAAAGTGGTATTACTTGGTTACATCTACGGACGAGTAGGACCCGACTCTACTCACTCACCCAGTATGACTAATCATGATCTGACCTGAATAGGATCAGATTTCATCTGGCCTAGGGTCGGGTTTGACTTCAAAAATTAAACCCAGACAATATTTAGGATCGAATAGAGACCAAGCATGATCCTGCCTGACCCAATCCGGCACATGGTCGAAAGTAATAACACTTTTTGATCGAAAGTATCATCGATTCTTTAATTTTTTCACCATATACATAGTTAACAATATATATACACATATTGTCTTATGTCAAATTACATATTAACAATTAATATTAAAAATAATTTATCTAAAATGAGTATGCATTATATTAATCGAGTCTAGGGTCGGATTTAAAAGCCGACTCAATCAATATTTAGGGTTGAGTTACTTTCGGGTCCAAAGCTAAGTCCAAATTCAAAAAAATGATTCAACCAACATTCAAGATCAAGTAAGGGACAAATTTTAACCTCATTCCAACCCGGTCCATGCTCACCTCTCACTATCATCTATCCCTATGCATTTAAAATAAAATAAAGCATTTAGAGGCTAAGAGTTACCGAAAAGTAAGGCTCCCACATGTTAATGCATGTTATCATGAAGACATAGTCTCTTCGATCAAGACTAACACAACCTAGAGACATTGTCATTTGTTGTCTACATCCACTCTTTTCCACATGCACATCATCTTGTCTAAAAAGCATAATCTATATAATTTGTTTGATAAAATGCTCTAGAAGTGCTTTTATATTTATGTTAACAGTTTTATGAACTTGTGGTTTTATATTTTAATAAATAGCATGATCAACTTGTGGGGTTGGAGTAGCTTCCAAATTTAGAAGAGGGTCAATTTTCAACTAATTCTTACAAAAGCTTCAGTTCATATGTGGAATGAACTCTTCAAACCAATGTCGAATTGGATCGGACCAAAGCAATATGATGACTTCCATCGATTGGCGAACTTAAAAATAACTCTAATTTAAAGTTTTAACCGAACGAGGAGTTAGACCGCTTTAAACTGAAGAAATTCCAATTTAACAATGCTAAATCCGATTAAACCAGAATAAACCAAAAAATGAAGTAAACAATTCACTTAAAATTAAATTAAAATAAAATAAAAAGCATAACACTTCTCTGATGTTTTGTTTTACTCCAGTCCAAAAGAAAATATGGAAAAATGTTACTTTAATATAATCATACATAATTATTAATAATATAAAATTTTGTATTAATATATAATTATATATTTGTAAATAATTATTAATCATATATAAAATTACTCAATCCAACCGAACAATTTAATCATTTAAACTGTAACCTCTTTGGTTTGATGTCAGGCTTGGGTTTCATCCAGCTTCAACCGAACAACCCAACCAACCAGTTTGTTAATTCACAAGTGTTGGCTCTAGCCAAGGCAGGCAGCATGTGGATTCATAGGACACCATGAAAGAAACGTGATTAACAATTGAATATAAAAAAGTAGCACACATGTGGCTTCATTACAATAGGGAAAATTAATGAACGGCCAAAATATTTTACAGAAGGCCTACAATAGTTAAATTAATGTTTCTTATTCAATATTTGTTTGATAATGAAGTGAATCAGGAAATTTTGGTTTTTTATTCAATAAGTGATTTTGCCAAAAGTTTGAACTTATCAAACAACTAAAACTGGCATGATTAAACAATTTCAAGTATACATTGCAACAGTTACCATATGAGGGAAGGATAATTCCAACTATATACCTGTTACACTGAGCTGTGAAGAAAACTTAAGATAGATAACAGGAGGGAGTTCCAGCAAAATGAATTGTGACATTAATTCTTCAATCACTGATCTTCTAAATCTGTTATCGCGGCGTGCCGAGGCCCATTTCTGAGGAACATTGAAAAAGATAAACATTGTATAAGCAAAGCTGGTGAAATAGTTGACATAGAATTATTAGCAAAACTTGAATACAATGTGACATTCATAACAGTTAACAACTCTTTCATCACAACATAATAAAAATACAAGATTTCATGGATATGTAAAAAGACTAAGGTACTTAAAAAATGATATATATGTTATCAAGGATCAGAAATGGAGACAAGGTTGCAACAGTAAGAGGCAATGAACTGAGTTGGAATATATACACTTGATCTCATATAAATATAGGTATATTCCAAGAATGCATGTGTACTAAAATGATGCTCAAGTTTCAATATCCTGAAGCCATAGTAAAAAAAACCACTATTTCTTTCCCTGACATCCCCTTTCTCTTGCATCCCTCCACAACAACAGCCATAACAACCAAACATTAATCTCACGAGGTGGAGTTGGCTACATGAATTGAATGACGTCATAATCATGTTATTTGACAAAACATCGATCTCTAAATCTTTCCTAATAGTGTAGTCTATGATTTTTCTTAACCCCTACCTCTTGAAATAGATTGCAAAAGGCTTTCCTATTTCCTATACAAGGCCTTTAAAAGTGACAGATACTTAACAAAACAAGCAAGCGTAGAACTTGAAGGAAGAGGAAATGCTTCTGCACAATGTTGATCATGGATTAAACAAGATCGATATTTGTGGGGACCAAGGAATTATTTCTTTTGACAAATATGATTTTCATTTTGTATTTAGTGATTTCTGAGAAATATATTCTTTATTTGGAATTTCATAACAATAGTTATATGTTTATTGAGTTTTATGAATTTTATGTGCATATTTTTTATGTGTTTGGTGTTTCTCAAATGTATCGGCATACCATATCCGATACTCAAACCTGTATCGATGCTTCATATATGGCATACACATCATTTATCTTTTTTCGTAATGTACACATGCCATTGGCAATCCAAGGCATCTAAGATCATGGTTCAGCAATCCATCAAACTCGAAGTTATAGTTAATGATTTACCCACAAAAGATGACAACAAGCATAAAAAAATCAATTTAGTATCCTGCCATTGTATTAATAACCGCTGAACATGGATGTCATCCCTTATACCTACCCAGCTCTATGAGGACAAGGACACAGGTTACTTTAATATAGATTTAGTTGGGGTTGAGCTAACAGTGCAAATATAGCTGAGACTTCCAGAATAACTGAAACTCGAAAGCATAGAGCATTGACAAATAACTGACCCTGGAACAAGATTTAAGAGTCATCCAATGGAAAAGCCAGTTTCTAATCATTTGGCAATGAAGAAGGAGCATATCAAAATTTCAATTGCAGCATAGAACTCTCCTTGATTACATAAATAAAAGCTTACAATGTTTACCTTAACCTAAAGTCCTAAACCACTGACAGACAAAATACAGTGTTTTTCCAGGCTAGAGAATAAAAAAACTAACCAGCTAGCATAGGATTTCCAAACCCCAAACCATATTGTTTGTTTCCACTACCAAAATTCAATTTTGAAAACGGATTCCGAAAGCAAAATTCTGAAGAACCATGAGATAAGATGCTATGAGTATTTACGGGATTGACACATAATATAAGAGTAAAACAGAACATATAATGATATACATGAAGAGCAAAAGTTGCTTACAGATAAGAAACAACAAAAAGTTATTGAAGATATCAAACTCCAGGGTTGGCACTGCATAGCATACCCTGAGTCAGCGATCTGGAACTACTCGAATCGATGCCGAGGCAAGAAGTGAGGCGTGCTGATGAAACCGCAGAGTGCAATGGAAGCAGTGATTGAACACAACCCAACTGAGCAATGGACCTGAAACACACAAAAATAACAACATTTACAACAATCTGATAAGATGGGCAACAATTAAATTCAATTGGGTGAAAGAAAAAAGATGACTTTATATGTGGAAAGATGAAAATGAATGGATAAGAGGAAATGGAGTTACCTTGGAAGTGTGGGTGAAGAAGGAGTGTTGTTGAGGAGAAAAGGTGAAGGTTTGGAATTAGAGGTGGGTTTGGTGAAGGTGGATTTAATGAGAGAGAAAGCTGGTCGTGAAACAGATCTGTAACGAGAAGCCATTGGAGAAATTAGCACCTCACCAACACTTTCAGAGTTAGGGCTACAAACACTCGACGACCAAAGAGGCTTTACGAGGTTTTTGTCCCTTTTCCCAAATATTTTGAGTAAAGACTTAATTCTAAAAAGTCCAGTAATAAAAAAGAGGGTAAAGTATCTATTAGTATCAAAAAAATAACTTATCTTTTTTGATCGAAGTATGACATGTATACTATTTTGTTTAGTTTTAAAAATATTTTTAAAGAAAATTATTAAATATGACATATGTCTTGATTTTAGTGGTCGCAATGAAAAAAAGTATCTCCTTATACCAGGTGATAATTTATTCTCAATAAAAAAATCCAACATGGTTTGGTGATGTAAAACATCTTCTATCCAAAAATAGTGTCATTTTATGTGACATTTACTATGATTATTTATAAAAAAAATGTATTTGAGTTAAAATTGATTAATGAAATATTTTTCTCATCAATCACATGTGATACACATAAAGTGGTACATTTTGTGAGATATAAGATGTGTTCCCTATATAGAGATGACAAAATGGGTCATCATGTCTGTTTAGCTCGTGCCCGTAAAATTGAAACGGGTGCAAGTATGCCCATTTTCCTTAATGGATAAATCTGTATGTCTTGTCTGTTTAGTCTGAGCCCATAAAATTAAAGTCGACGTTAATATACCCATTATTCATTGATGGATAAATATGAATGTCCTACCCATTTTAAAACGGGCTAACAAAACATGCAAGTGACAGGTAAAAGAACATAATGCATTAAATATCTGGTCAAATTAGTTGGTTTTAATATATTTTTATGATTAATTTTTTGACACTTTATGTAGATTAATGATTACTTCAACTCATATTCACATTATGAGAATTAATTTATATTTTTATTAGTATACACAAAATTTTATAATAATTAAAATGGATACTCATCAAGTATATTTTCACATCAATTTTGGAAATACAAAATAATAGTGAAACTATCAATATATACATGATAACTGGGTTTTACCCTTTAGGGTGTAGCCTGTAATATTTGGAGGAAAGAGATCAAATGTATATATTAATTAAAAATCAATGATTAAAATTATGAGAAAATACATGTGTGTATATATGTAAGAACAAATTATGGAGTTGTTAAAATCTCATCAATTAATATTTGGATCAACAAATATAGTACTAAATGTTATCTTCTAAAGTGCACTCCTCATTTTAGATGAGCCAAATGAAAATACACTTCCTAGCCTAAGGGTAAGATCTTGGTGCTTAGAGATGGCAAAAAAATCCGTACCTGTAGGTAAGATCCGTACAGGTCACAAATAGGTACCCACGAGTATTATAAACGAGTTTTTAAAAATAGCCGTAGTACATACGGGCGGGTACAGGTATTATGGTACACGTGTCCGCGAGTACCCATTATTTATATTTTTAATATATTATATTTAATTAAAATAAAAAGTACATTATTCTAACATTCATTATATTATGTACATTTTTTCCTTTGTTTACATATTTTATTGAGTTTGGTGGTGAAACACACTACAAATATTATTACATGTGTAGAAACGCACATGTTTTACAAAGAAAATATATACTTTTTGTTAAGGAAATGAGAACAAAAAATCACACAAATAGAAAACACCAATAAATTTAGCATTTTTGTCAAATATTCAATCAAAAGATACAAAAATAATTAAGTTTTATCTCATTTAAAACATAATAGAAGTAAAAAATTAAAAATTCATTTATAATATAGGAAACCCGCGTGTACCCAGAAATACCCGCACACGAGTAACCCTACAGGTACGGGCGGATATGGGTAATGTTCTCCTTTTTTGAAACGGGTAACGAGTAGCTACTACCCGTGCCCGCCCGTGCATGTTGCCATCCCTATTGGTGCTTAACATTTTTATTTTAGTCTTGTGAACTAAAAGAAAAGGAATAAAGAAAATATATCATCTTAGGGCAATATTGCACTAAACTTTTTTGCAGCTTATCCCATGTTTTGATGACAATCAAATCTTTCTATTTTATATCTCAAGAAAATGGTAATAACCCAGAACCAATTAAGGGTAAAAAGGAGTATGAACTTCAAGAGAATGTGGATACATGAGAAGTTGTGTAAATATGATGCCTAATAAGCTACAATAGTTCCATAACATACTTGAACCAAAAAGAGCCCCAAAATAGTGTTTTATTCATCCTTGGTAGACAGGATTCAGAAATTCATACAATTTAAGGTATAACAAAGTGAAAATGTCAGAGAATTCCAACTAATTACTATTACTACTACAACTATTGAATGCTACCTAGTTAGCCAAGTTGCATAGGGCACAATATAAACAGAACAGTAAGCCGATGTATGCTGGATAACGTCTCCGAATTCAGACCAAAATGGTAGCAAAGCTTGGGTGAGTGATCAAATTGTGATTTGTTTCTTGAATGCTATCAAAGCAGGGGCAACTTTCCTGTCACCGAATCTACAATTGATTTTGGTCCTGATCAAATCCAGAAATAATTGTGAAGACATGAGCGTCAATGAAAATGACGAATCTGATAAATAACAGCAACAAACCCAAGGCTAACATTCAATTGTTCTGTTATTTACATGCTTTTGGTCATGCATGAAATGCAAGCAACAAAACTGCAAAAGAAAACTCAACTACTCAACAACAAGCTTACCAGGTCCAACAGCAAGAACGGTCTTTGATCCTGCCAAAACCTGAAACGTAGCAGTTTCAGCAATAATATACTAACAACAAACGAGATTTTTTATTATCAAATAACACAAAATTGTGAGGAAAGGTTATGGATAATCCAGCTTTTCAACAAAGCATTATAAGTTAGAACAAAAAGGACCAAAACTCCTCAGCCAAAATTAAGATCTAGAGCATGGGCCTTGGCGCGATGGTAAGGTTGTTTCCTTGCGACGTGGAGGCATGTTCAAATCTTGTAAACAACCTTTCCATTCATGGGGTAAGTCTGCATACATTTATTCACCCCCACCTCACCAGGTGAGAGCTTCGTGCATAGGCCACCCTTTTTAGTGCTCTAGATGTATCTAAATTGTTCTAATACACTGGAAAAGCAATATGCATCACTTTATCTGAAATCCTGAATGCCTAAAACATTTGCTGCAGTGTGTAAAATAATAAGTTGTGTGCAATTGCAGCTTCTAACACCCTAGTGTCTGAGACTTGGGTTCCATATCACATGAAGGACCCATTCAGTCCAAAAGTATTATTCTCTAATATGAAACAGCAAAAGCTTTTTACAAAAGAACTTTCGAATTCTCTTACCAATTAACAACTCATTTGGATTGAGGGAGCTTTTATGTGAAAAATAAGAAAAATATTTAATGCCATAGAATCCAGCAAAGCCTCATTTCTTCTTTACATTTATCTTCAGTTTTTGCTCATAAATTCATCTTCAAAAACCAAACATTAAAAAAAGAAGAAAGAAAGTAACTTTATATTATCTTATTCAATTCTCTTTTCTTCTCCTTATATCACTCCATTTCTAGCAGTCTAAAAATAGAGAGCTCCTAAGCAAAGTGAAATACAATCATTTCTTTTTTAGCAATCATTATTTTACCTCGGGTAGGGTGTGAGGAGATGAAAGTCCACCTTTTAACACACTTTTGCATTTCTAATAAGTTTCTATACATAATTTCATATGAAATTCATTACTTGTTCACTTATTTGTGCACCAACCCTGCTTAGTTTTTAAGGCAGTATTATATCCTCTATTTTATGTCACATTATATATTACCTGTGTTCTTCCAGCATCAGCAACAACAAAAGTCGGAAGGCCGATACTGTCAGCTGCTTCCTTGAGATTATTCCTGACAAAAAATAAAGTAATGGGTCTAGGTATCTGAACAAGAAGTGAATTTACAGTATTCAGAATAAAATCATCTGGTTACATTTCTTGCTGATTTCTGCAAGTCACAACAATTTTGGCCTGGCCACACTGTTCCCATCTTCTCAAAATAGACCTGCCACTGCAAAAGTACTCAGTGGTATAACGCCAATAAGAAAAACAACCAAATAATATATTGCACGGAACCACGAATGAACTTCACTACTAATGAAAAATAATCATGGGTTAAATCCTCTCATGAATAATCAGCACCATCATGTTTAATATGAAACTTTATAAAACTAAAAATTTAAGTGTTCCATTTGTCTTTTGCGGAGGAGTTTCTAGTTGCTGGATTGGCGAAGGGCCACCAATACAGAACTAGACAACATCTCCATGCCCGGGAATGAAAACTTATCACGTATGAGAACTAAAGTACCTTTGCATTAGTTCAGCATACATGCCAGTGGCAGCATCTGCAATAAAAGGAGAATGGATATGCATAAACCAGTACACTAGAAAGGATGTGAAGAAGGAATGAGGAAGTTTGTAATGTGTGGAAACAGAAAAGATATTCTTGACAATTTGAGGTGAAAAGCAGATTCAGAAAATTAAAAATAGTTTCATATCTTACGAGCACATTGGGATGCAATCTTTCCAGGTTTCATTTTTAGGTCTTGCCTAACAATCAGAACCTGACATGCACAAACAGATAACCATTGAAATCAGAAACTCGAATTTTCTCAACATCCAAAGATTATAGTTCCTGAGAATCAAAGGAAAACTTAAGGCTATCACATCTATTTGCCCTCCCCATAACATTCTGAAACAGAAGATGAGTTGAATTAAATAGCTAGTGAATATTAACATTTTTGTGTGTGGATAAAATACTTATGAATAATGCATTGATGCAGATATTTTTGTATATCAACTTCTGTCATAAACCATGTCTTAAGACACATCATTTAGCCCTGAGTCTTTTTCGATCTACCTCAACTATTGAACTATCCTCCATCTGACCAACTCTTCTTACTTAAGCTGCTAAAGGTATTCTCTTCACATGACCAAACCACCAAAGACTATATTCTACCATCTCTTATTCAACAAATTCCACTCATTAATCACAAAATCCTCATCTCTGCAATACTAAGCATAAACTATTATTGTGCTTTTTATGCTACGCAATTTGGTTCCATTCTTCTAGTCATCATAGCATTTGTTTAGTCAAAATCTCATTCCATAAAAAAATTATAAGAAAAAAGAAGCAGGTGAAATTGTTTAAGATATATACAACCTCATTGAGCCAATTACAGATTAACAGTAAAACCACCACTTAGATCAAGTATATACTACCAAGTATCAACAAACTACAACGACTCGTATACTGATGCAATATGTAAAATTAACCAACTAAAACAGAATAATAGGCATTGAAGTGAACTAACAAACTTGAGGACTAACCATTTTAAGGTCTTGATCACCATTGCTTGAAACTGAGAGTTTCTGTTGGAGCTTTCCGGATGAAACACTTTTCTTGGATAAGTGATTATTACCATCGGGCTTTGTTAAATCTAAGAACAACCCAAAAATGAAACCTATAACAAGACCTGGAATAAAATTCTCAGGCTTGAAACTTCCTGCTAACCATTCCTTTTCTTGATTTTTTTGTTTCTGCTTTTACATAAAAATATCAATTTTATTAATCAATCAAGCAAAATACAAAGTCAATGAACTGATATGGTTTCCAATGTGAGGGGGAAAAATGCAACTTGATGAATTTGGGACTACCCCTTTTATGGGAAAAAGGTGCATGATTCCAATGAAACCATTTGAAGTTAAAAAGGGAGCACCTTGCACACAAAAATTCATTCAAAGATGATGAACCAAAAAATGTTTTGGTCTTCCGAAACTCATTGTGAAGCTATAATAGTGAAGCAAAAAACATAGGAAATCAAACACAAAAACGAGAAGTAAACAAACCTGGTCAGAAGATCGTGTAAATTTTAGGAACATTGAGTGTTTGGTGTTTTATAGTTATAGTGAATAAGGAAGAAGGGACATCACATAAGAAGATAGAACAGTTTGTAATGTTGTGTGGTCTGGTTGGAATCTGAGTAGTAGAAATTGAGTGAGAAATGACTCAATCAGAATCATATAATTATCTTTGGGTACAATATATCTAATAGTAAATTCCATTAACAATATTCATAAGTATCAATTTCATTCTAAAGTAATTAAAAATAAAAACTAGTACCCAAAAATTATGAATACAAGTTAAAATAGCTCTTGTTAGGAATCAAAATAATAATATTAAAAATGAATAATTTAACCTATATTCAATATTATTTGGTATTATTTTAGAGTTTTCAAATTTTAGGAATAAGTCTTCACTATTTATTTTATTTACATTTTTAAAATTTTTAACACATGAGTGAAAACATTTTTTTATTATTGTCACGAGTGTTTTGTGCAAAATTATAAACAGGAAAGAAATTATAAATTTTTTAATTATTTTTAATTTTAGATAGAACAAAAATTGTGTTCACAACCAAACGCACTGATATAACAATGATCTGGAATTTTGTCATTTTAAAAATATATCAATTCTTTAGAATTAAAAACTATAATTGACAATAATTAATTTTTTTAAAAATGGAAATTGATTTATTAGGACTAAACCAAATTATATATCACGTGACTGGATTTGGGAGACTACAACATTGGAGCACAAAAGTGATAAACAGAAAAAGAATGGGGTATGACCGTATAAATATGTATCATGTTGGACTTTTGTTGATACAACCTTAACTAGTTCTCTTCTTTTAGTTAAGCTTTGGCTTTTGACATAGAGATATTTTACCTCATGAAACTTAGATTTAACATATATACATCGACAATATAAGTGTTTTTTACACTGTCAGTAAATTATACATTA
Source organism: Lupinus angustifolius (assembly GCF_001865875.1). Taxonomy (NCBI): domain Eukaryota; kingdom Viridiplantae; phylum Streptophyta; class Magnoliopsida; order Fabales; family Fabaceae; genus Lupinus; species Lupinus angustifolius. Next base: position 11,758 of record NW_017723200.1, read on the forward strand.
TTTATATGTTAATTATCATTGACTCTTAAATAAGAGTAATACAAATCAATGATGAATAATGTACTGACATTTGGATGGCCTAAAGTCTGGTTTGTTAAACTAAATATGTTTTTCAAAAAGCCTGAGTCTAGTCTGTTTACAAAAAAAGTCTGGTCTAGCCTAGTTTGCTATAGGTCAGGTAATAGGCTTCTAGTATGCGGCATGACTTGTTTTCACCCATAATTGCACTGAACTTGCCAAACGTCCCAATTATCTAAGTTTTCTTCTGATAAGGATCGCTTATCCCATACTTTTTCTGTTTTCATGTCCCAAATCAATTAAACTTCAGAAAATAATATTAAAATACTAATTTTTGTTTTTATAATTTTTCTTTTTAAATGAATGAAACTTTCTGACACCTAACACCAGAGGAGACATGAATCCGTTTCTTTCTTTCAAGTTGTAGTCAATGCAATTCGGTAATCATAGTTTATACTAGTTTTCTGGTTTGAAATTAGTTTCTACACCTTTTTCCTCTTAAACAGTCTTCAAAAGTTTACAAAATAGACGAATGAAATATTTCCTTCCTTATTTCAGTATGTTTTCATTGGACCCAAGGCCTAATAGATGAGTCATGAGTCTAATCCAAGCCCAATCTAGCATAAGACACTTGTAAGCTCTAGTATGGAATACCTTGGGGGTTCTTATTCCTACATGGACCAAGATGACTCTTATGCATAAGAGTTATTGATAATTCACGAATATGACACTTTTATCTTTTAGATATATTTAAATATATTTCCTAACTCTTTTCCCTATTAGGATACATGACAACTCTATACTCTTTCCTATATATATATATAAAAGAGGATAAGACCAATGGAGTGAATTGGGTTTTTAACATTTTATCTCTTACTCTCTAGTCACACAACACACCCACCCATGTTATTCTTTGGTGATAGAAAGTTGCAATAGCCTCTAATGCGTATGCGCAACAAAATGCTGTATTGAAGACTTGAGAATAATTAGAAGACTTGAGAATAATTAGAAGACACTTAAAAATATATAAAAATCAATTTTAAAATAAATATAAACTAGAAACTATAGCTGCTCAAGCCTTTATATTAAATATCATATTTAGTTGTTAATGAATATGACAATATTAATCACATTTTTTAAATTCACGTGATTATAAAAAGAATCGGAGCTAGTAAATTACAGCACACAAAACATTTGTTGTCTTGGTTTAAAAAAACATCTGTGATTACAATAACAAGCAATATTTTGGAGATTTTTTTGTAATTTATGAAACACTAATATTGGTGCAATAAACATGTAATTATTCCAAATACTAGCGGTTGAGACATTTTCCTCTGAATTTGAGTGAACTGAAATTCCCAGAGAAAAAATAGTGTGGATTTAAATTGATATTTAAAAAATTAATTAAGTTTATATGTAATTCAACTATTGAAGTATTGCTAAAAACTTACTCTCTATCTTAACCATCGATTATATAAAAATACAATAATTTATTTAGTGAATAGATCTAAATCATTATAAATATATAATGATTTTATTGGAAATTTATTTATTTTCTTTCCTTTTAAAAAAGAGAGAAAGAAAGATATGCTATGGCATGAAAAGATGAAGTGAGATGAGTATCATAGGATTGTGTCGCAGAATCATAGCCTAGGATTGTAGTACGATGAGAGCATTGAATTTGAGATTGGTGTTTCAGTTTCATACTTTGCCATTTCGTGCTTCCTCTTCTTGCCCCATCACTCTTTTTCTTCACAGTATTCCTTCACTCCTTCTCTTATAATTGCACCATTTCATTTTCATTTACCATTTACCAATGAATTTTGTGTTGTAACTCAGGGAATAATAACAATAATTTACTGAAGAACAAAACCTCATCTTTAACACCACCATTGTTGGATACTAATAATCACTCCCGAGTGAGAAAGATATGGACTTTTCCACCCGTTTGTATGGGAAGGCGTTCTTCTAAGATTGCTGGTAGAAAGGTCACTCTCTTTTTTCTTTTTTTTACTTTTATCATTTAGTTTAACTCGATGGTATGTTTTAATGTTTGGTATGCTTATGCACACCAAGTGTTTGATGAAAAATCTTATTACATTTACCCCTTACTTCAGCCCCCATTTCCTATTACTAAGATTCCTATTTCACTGTTCATATTTTACTTAATTACAGGGAGCCCAAGATGCAAAGAAGGCTAAACTATACTCAAGGATTGGAAAGGAAGTCGTGTCTGCGTAAGTGCTTCTTATAGGTCAAGGTGTATATGACCAATCAACTTAATTTAATGTTTATTCAATATTTTTATTTTAAAAAAAATCTAAAAAGAACTTATTCTCATAAGCTTCTTTGATAAACTTATTGAAATAAGGTAAAAAAAACTTGTAGTTGATCAAAGCAATTTTCGTAAGCTGTTCTACTTCATCATGTTGAATGACAGTGTAAAGAAAGGTGGCCCCAATGTAACATCAAATTCAGTTTTGGCTGCGGTACTTGAGAAGGCTAAGGAGCTTGATGTGCCTAAAGATATTGTTGAGCGCAACATCAAAAGAGCTTCTGAGAAGGGACAAGAGGCTTATATTGAGAAAATCTATGAGGTTGGTACTTGGTATAACATTACTCATGATTTTATCGCTAAATGGTAGATAAGTCTAGGTGTTTTCGTGGTCCAGTTCTGGGGCTAGATATTAAAGTATCCACCTCTCCTCGAAACCAAACTTGTAATATGTAATAAGCAAGAACGGTGTTTGTTGTTTAACAACTTAATTGTTGTTGAACCATTATCAATTTATTATAGTGTTTCTATAAAATTGATATGATGTTTATTTGCACTGTAGAACTTCATTTTGTATGGATTTGGATAATCTCTTTTTTCTTAATAACATGATATTGTCATCCTTTGAGAGAGAAATAAGTAAAATATTCTTGTTTAGGTACACAACATTACACGGAGTTCACCAGTCTTACACAGATGTAGTTAGTTCTTCATTTCTCGTAAGATGACATTGTTATGTTTTTAAAGAATAGGAAAGCAACCAAATCCGTTTTGGACTAGTGGATATTGCAAATAATGTTTGGTTGCTATTGTCATAAGTAACTCTGGTGCAGTGGTGCCTTGATCATCTCAAATATGTCCTTGGGCAGAAGTAACAAAAATGGCTAACATATCCACTTGAGTATGAGTAGCAGTAAAATTTTGTTACCATTCCAGAATGAATGTTTAGGATAACTAATTTACAATCCTATCCTCATTTCTAATATTCAAACATATTTTTTTACTATTATTTTTGTGATTTAGCTCCTATAAGTATTTTTAAGAACTTTTGGCAAAAGTTGAATTGAAGTCTTTTAGGTTGGAAAGAGGGAAAAAAGGTAATAGAGATTCAGAATAGTATGGGTCAGATAATGATAATGTGGTGGGATGATGCAAAAAACAAACCCAATAATCCTATTGAAACAATGACTACATTTAGCAGTTTATTTTTAGCATTTTCAGGTCAGTGTTTGTTTGCTACTATTATTAGTTCAGTTCTTAGCTATAAGTTTTAAAAAGCTGTACGTTTAAGTGATAAAAGGTTTAGGTGGCAAGGGAAATCAGCCCTGCTTGGACTTAAGTGGCTAAATTGGTCTAGGTTACTAGATCAGGTACATCCGTTCCGTACAGACCTGGGAATGAGTCAAACTTTCCTTTGGGCTTTCCCTTGGTCGTTTGTATTTTTTGGATTGTACCTGAAATATTATTTTACTCAGAACTTTTTTATTTACCTTCAGGTATATGGTTATGGAGGAGTTAGTATGGTAGTTGAGGTCTCAACTGATAAGATACATCGTTCCGTGGCTAAGATTAGAGAAGTATTGAGGGACTATGGAGGGAAGATGGCTGATTCTGGATCTGTGATGTTTAAATTTACACGTTCCAGGGTAGTAAATATAAGAGTCACCAATGCTGACAAAGATCAGCTACTTAACATTGCTTTAGATGCAGGAGCTGAGGATGTAATTGAACCTCCAACTTATGAAGATGACACTGAAGAGGATAGGTCAGAAAGGTAATGATGTGATTTTTATTCTTATTGTATTTTTCAATTATAATTAAATTTGTGGTCTTTAGAGGAAAAAATGTCTCTGATAAAGCTGCCCCCCTTTACTCCTGTCTCTCTGCTATGTTTATAAGGTAATAGGTCCTGGGCATTAGCTACTCATATAAGGTAATATGTCTAGGAATTGATTTTAGTTCATTTTTTCAGGTATTATAAAATTGTAGGTTCATCAGAGAACTATTCATCTATACTTTCAAAGCTGCGAGAGGAAGGCATAGATTTTGAGCCTGATAATGGTTCCGAGCTTCTTCCAAATGCCACAATTGAGGTTTGTTTCTACTGGCTATTGCATATGCTATTTCATTTTCTTGGTGTTTCATTGTTCTTTTCTTCCTTCTCCTTTGGTTTTATATTACCATACAAACGAGAATAAGTAAACAATCCAATAGGGCTAAGTTTGATATGTCATGTGGCAATATGCAATTTTATAGAATTACTCTTGAAACTGCCTTTTCCTGACTCACGCTGTTCTGTATGTACATGTTCGATTTTGTCCATTTGCTGACAAGTTCTCCTTTGTATACCCCCCACACCTCATTCTGATTAAGTGCTTATCCTAGTCCTAAGTCTTCATTTCCAATCCGTAAGAAAAGTTAAAAAAAGTGTATGAAAATTGAGGAGGGAATTTAAAAATTTCCATTGATATTTTCTTTCCCCATTATTTTTCCCTCATAAAGTTTGATCTCTCTTTCCATTTTGTTTTCTATTGTTCCTCAAATCCAAACGGAGCATTGGTAAGGTACATTCCTGAGCTGAAAATTTTAGCCAAGAGCTTACAAAGTTTCACAGGGGCAAAACTTCACTTGAGTCAAGGACTGTTGATTTTTCAGGTGGATGATGAGGCTATGGACTTGAACAAGGAACTTATGCACCAATTACTTGAGCTCGATGATGTTGATGCTGTTTATACAGACCAGAAATAATCATGTTTTATATCTTCCAAAGCTGTTCAACAGACTAGTCAAAGTTATTCATTGACATTGGGAGATCACATCATGTACCAGATCTATTTGCTTAGTAGGTTACAAATATTTTTGTGAACTCCTCTGGTGAGAAGATTTGTAGATTTGACACTTGCACTATCTAATCTGATCCCTTTTGATTCTTATTTTCTTGTGGGTTTGGCCAGAAATATTCTTTCTGGGAAGGGAGTTTTATTTTGGAATTGTTCAATTCAAAACTGAGGATAGGTTACTATTGTCTTGGAAAACAAAATGTGAAAGACCAATAATGATAAAACAAGTTAGGTATTTATTCCTTCTGGTTGAGTATGTTGATCCCATAGAGATTTCTCAGCAACTATCTCCTTGGATTTGTCTTCCTTCTTATATGATTGCTCTATGAGAAATGTATGTTACTCAAATGAACTTACAGAAATACTCATGAGGTAGACCTTACAGAATTGCTAAAATCTAAATGGCCTATAGGATATGAACATCAAGCTCTGATTGGCCTAAAGGATTTTATTTTTGAATAATGATTGGTATTTGGGAGTCATAGAACCTACAGAAATTGATATTTATTTACAGATAATATGGGGAAAGAATTCCCTAATTGATACTTTAACATACACACATGTATTATGATTCACTATAGGTTGCACTCCAAATAAATGCTTACAAGTAGATGCATTGTTTTCTGCAATCTGATTCCCTATTTTCCTATCATGATAATAACACGGACAAATATCACATATCCCGAACAGTGTATCATTCTTTGTCCCGAGCCAATCAAAATGTTAGTTTTTGTTTTTTATTTTTTTTATTCATATGATAATATGTGATTGATCTGGGATAGGAAATCAGACATTGTTGGAAACATATGATCTTTGTCCATAATAGCACAATCTTAGCCATGTTGTTACTGTTTTGGAACCCAGCATCCATGCAATCCATATGGAAGTCCATAAGGGAACTTAGCCCTAGCAATCTCTTGAAAGGTGGGTCCATCTAGCAATAAAGCATACCCTCCTCCATTTTTCTCACTGATTATGGAGATTACCACACCTGCCATATGAGAAAAATAGGTTGGAAGCTATAGGCTAATTGTAATAGTAAACAAAAAAAGGCTGAAGAAGAAGAGCACAAGCTTGAATTTCTCAATCTTACCATCATCTTCCTCTGTTGCTCCTGGCCTTGCCACAAAGAAGGGTTCTGAAGGCACAGCACCTTCATCATACCAGTTTGTAGCCCTTTTTAACTCGAAATCAAGCTGCATATTAAAGCACATTAAGCTAAATATGTATGCAATGAAAGATATTTTTGGACAGTGATTACAAATTAAGCGGCCGACCCTACTTAGTGGAATAAATGCTTAGCTATTGTTGATGATTAAGAATTAAGAGGTAATTAAATTAGACCTTGGTGAGAGTGTTGGGAAAGTTACAAGGGCGCTGTGCTCCACAAGCATAGGCATATTTATATTTCTTCCCCAAATAATTAGGATTTATGCTGCACATGTCCATGCCTTTCCCATGTTCTTTTGGGTCTAATGCTGCCTCTAATTTCCCATATGGACTCCCATCCAGTGGTATTCTGAACCTACCAACCCTGTTAATCAAAATTCAATAACTTCTGAGTTAATATTATTCACATTCACATGTAGAAGTTATGTTTAATTATGTAATGAAAGGCTAAGGTAAAGAAAGATCTTAATTACCTAGCATCTGGTAGAACATCTTCACCATTAAAAGAGCGAAGGTTTTGTAGCCTAAGCTTATCAAGAATGGTGGTATCTGCATTATGCTCACAACAATCAGCAATAACTGCTGTCACCCTCCCTTCTTCATCTTCCTCTTCATATGCATTTATGAAATGGAAGGTCACGAACAAAGGCACTTCCACACTTGCCACCTTCAAAATCAAATACCAAATTAATATCAATAATTTTTCTTACACATCAACTTGGGCCAAGCAAGGCATGGGAACAAAGGTGCCCTATTAGACATTATTGAATTAACCATGTATTCGGTCCTGGAAACAACTTCTCCGTTTATGGGGTAAAACTGTGTATATCTACCATCCTCAAACCTCATTAAGTAAGAGCTTTGTGCACTATGTCATTCTTTTAAATTTCAATTATGGAATTAAATTTTTTTTATACTCCTGTACTTAAGTATGATGCATACAATTTTTTAGTGAATGAACACAAATAACACATGATTTACAAGTACATATAGGTATAACTTACAATGTTTCCACTAGTCTTGCACATAACATGCATAAAGGCTTTGGAGTCAGGGTGCCACTCAAACTTGTACAAAGGTGTAGGCTCAGCCTTGAGCAAATTCTGAGCACAATATCTCAATGGCATTTCAGGCACAATAACATAATGTTCAGTGACAGGGAAAGAATGTACCCAACCAGGTGCTGGCCCACCCCGACAATTTACCCGACCAATCACCCTCCTCTCATTGGTACCAGGTTCCATCCTCACAACAAGGTACCCTGGTTTTATAAGGTCAGGTAATAATGTCAAAAACTCAGTATCAGTCACAATAGGGTGTGCTGAATGAATAAGACCACCCAAAGAGTCACTATACTCAAATTTCCCAACTGTGTCCAATGTATTAGGGTCTATCACAATGGACCCTTTTTGAGTCTCAGTAAGGCAAACAACTCTACCGTCGCCTAGTTTCACCACGCCAGTGTTGGCGTTATCGGTGAGCGAGGCGCCGGAGAATAAGTTTACAAGCTCACCAACATAGGATAAAAAATTTGCAGCCTTAGGCACTTCAGAGAATTCACGGTAACATATTTTTTGGTTCTTCTTTGCAGCCTGGTAGGCTTCAGATTCAATCTGGCGGTGGCCGGCGATTAACCGGCCATTCATAAAGTGAAGCTTGACTACGGTGGCGTAGCCGTCAAAGAGGTGTCTGAAGTGGTAGTCACCGATGTGCCACATGCCTGGGCCATTTCTTAGGTATATTCCATTCTGCATGTAATTATAATCAACGTTACTATTTTTGTATTGAGCATTACATTTTATTTGAGCAAGTGAAAGAGTAGTATATAATATGAATTTTCTTAAGCAACAATTAACTAGCTTATAAAAAATTAGCTTTGAACTTTTGTAAAGATTTATATATTCCTTTTGATATATATGTGCTAACAAGTTAGGCTTTGATCTTTTGGTGTAGCTTATTGTTTACAAACAAGTTTGTTTCCCAAGGAAAAATAATTTTAGATAATTTATTGAAAACCACGAGTAATATGTCATAAAAGAGACATGAATTCTGTGAATAGAAATTGGAAGTGTTTTTTATTACTGCCACCTGCTTATATACTATAGGTTGACTCACGTTAGTGTAGAGAATACATATGTTGTTTCATTTTTTATACCACTTCAAATTTTATAAACTTTGATTGATTAAAAAAAATTATTGAAATTAAAATTGTAATAATTAAATATTTTTATGCCTAATCATATTTCTTAACCTATAAAATGTCATAAAATAGTGGGACATATATAGTGTTAGTAGTGAATATGTAATTATCTTGTCTTTTGAGTTGCTCACTAGTGACGTAAGGTGATCTGATTGATAATTTTATAAGTTATTAAGTTACAATATATTTGATATGACATGTATGTTAGATAGTTTATGAAAATATTTTATTTTGTATTAATTAGTTAGTTTATCGGTTAATAATTAAGATGTTTTATTGAATTAATATGGTTATTAGCCATCAATTTTCTTCTCCTAAAGCTTCCAACTTTTATTAGTTTTCAACTTATTTTTTAGATGTTACCACCAATAGAAACAAATTAGGTCTAGTTACATGTATTAGTATGAGCTTAACTTATCTAACGATTTAAAAAAGTTAAGGCATAACCTTCATCCATTTTTTTATACTACAAATGGTATCTTCTTACCTTATAGTTAAGAAATTAAATATTTTTTAGATTTGTGACTGTTCTTCTAAATACATGTTGTTTAACCTTTTGATCATCTTAGGACTTTAACGGTGTCTTTCACTATTAGAATTAAAAGCATGACTAATAACTTTATTTAAAGTGTATCTCCCTATTAAACTTCTAAATATGGCATCATATCTGTTTTAAATATGCCTACCAAACACTAAAAATTATATTACATTATCAAAAAATCAAATTTCACATTTAATAAATTTAGTTATATTAAAATAATATAAATATAAACATGAAATATTATGGTAAATAGAGTTTTTAAGATTTCTAACTTATTCATTAAAAAAATTGATCTAGTCTAACTTGTTGTAAGTGAAACAATATAACCCTAATAAATAGCCTATTTTGTTTCCATCCTCCTTCTATTTGTGCAAGAGTTTGTATGACAAATAAGTGTGGATCACTATTTTTATATAGTGTATGTGAGGTTTGAATGAATATTTTGGTATGCAATTATGTGAAGTATCCCTAACAATGATGTGTGGAGTGTTTAAATAATATAATTTAATAGAGCACTAACCAGCCACAATGGTATCTGTCCTTGAACATGAAGCTCTCCCTCCCATCTCTCTTGAGGGATACTAGTCCATGCAACATGTTGCTGGCCACCACCGGTGGTCCCTGACGGTTCCTTCGGTGGTGGTGGTGATGGTGGTGGTGGAACGCTCAAAGGTAATGGACTAGCAATATTAGCAATGGTTAAGTCTTGAAGATTGTGTTGCCTTTTATGTATAAACCTGTTTCGAAATGAGAAACCAATCCTGAAATTATCAGACATGTCAGAAACAACCATAGTTGGCAGTGAAATGGAGTTTTTGATGGAAGGAAAGGATGTGAAAGCCATGGAAATGGAATCAGAAGAAGTGGGTGGAAGAGAATAATGGAGTGTGTTTGTTTTGAAGACTTATTTTCTGAGTGAGGAGGAATGAGTGTTGGTTGAGTGATGTATTTATAGAACGAAAGGTCATAGCCATGAGTTTAACCTTGGAACGTGTAAGTAAAAAGTGAACTAGTCAGATTTGATTATATTTTTACTCTTAACAATATATTAAAAAACACATAATTGTTCTCTGCATTAATGAAGATGAGTTTGACTTATAAAAAGCTATCTCTAACATTGAGAATCTAGTACTTATGAGGAGATTTTTTGTTAATTTTTTATTAAAAATAACTTAAAATCATTGTTATTAAATATATATTTTTTGTTACATGTCCTTAGTAAATATTGATGCTTGTTTTGAAAGAGGACAAGGATCTAGTGTACTAAAACATTTCCCGAACCAATTATATAAATGAAGCAAAAATAGAAAAAGTCATGAATATTTTATTTTTTAATAGACATGACATATTTTAATTGGGTCGGGACAGAGTCGTGCTTGAGGATAACTGATCCTTATCCGGATTGGTGGATCCATTTACTATGAGAAATTGTAGCACATCTTCTATTCCATAATATGTGTCGCTGCATATGTCATGACCTATAACTGGTCAGAAAAAAATACTTAATAATTAAAATTTTAAATTAAATATTTTTTAATTAATCATAGTTCATGACACATTGAGTGACACACATTATTTAAGATATGCTCCCATAAGACATGGCTTGTTTTTTCTTGGGTACTTAGGGAAACATATTAAATTACATTATCATAAAAGAAATAATTGAGGTGACGAGTCTTGGTCCCTTGATTAAAAGTGGAGGATTTAAGGAATAGAATGGAGAGATTATGAGTTTGAGTCTCACCTATATCAAATTTAAAAATGAGTTATAAGGTAGTTTGATGGTTAGAGAAAATAGGTAAAGTAAAAGAAGTTGAGAGATCGAGACTAACCAACAACAAATACTAACATACTAGACTCTTTTAATTGTATTTTTAAAATAACTCGAAATTATGACTGTTAAAGATTTTTTTGCCGAGTGTTCCATGATTAATAATTGAGAATTTAAATAATAGAGTGAATGATGTTATGAGTTTGAATTTCACCTAGAGCAAATTTGAAAAATAAAAAATAAGTTATAAGGTGATTTGATGGTTATGGAAAAGAGTTAGAGTGAAAGATGTTGAGAGATCGAGACTCGTCCGCTACAAATACTAACACCCTAATATTTCATAATAAAAAAAATAATTGAGATGTAAATGTAATGATTTGAGAGACACTTTTTTACATGTTTTTCCTTTGTTGTTTTTTAATTCTTACGTGTCGTGCTGATTTTAGCCTTATACTTTCTAAGTGTTTGGTTTTTATATTTTCTGTCCATTCTCATTGATTTGCTACCTCGGTGTTGAGTTATATGATTTTACCATATTGCTACTTTGATATGGATGGAGATAAACTTGAATACGTTATGTAAAGAAAAACATTCTTAAACTCAGTTTGAATTAATTGTACAAAATTGACAAAGAAAGAAAGAGAAAAAATATTATGGCAAACAAGATGTTTATGAGATTGGATCCATATGGCTTATGCATGTATTTATTATATATCACCTTCCAAAGTGGAAGTGAAACAACTTCAAGAGGTCACATTTCAATGAGTTAGGTTATTATTCCGTACTAGATTCTTCAAAATATGAAGAGAAAAAAGTTCTTTTAATTGTAAATTGTTTTTTTTAAATAACTTGAAATTATGATCGTTAAAGATTTTTTTGCCACCTATCGTAATCGTCATGCAATATTGGACTCTCCATGGAATAGGTATGCTAGTAGACACTACTTAGCATCAATGAGTAATGTTGATTTGTTATTTAGTTCATACCTATTTAGGAATGTGGGAATTTTCATTGTTGCCACTTACCATTTAGTACAAAAAATAATAGATAGTTTTATAGGTTGACCTGCATGGTTGTGCAATATGGGTCCTTATGTTGGCCACTCAATCTCCTATCACCTCAACAATCGCTTAATTAATCAAAGCTTTGCATCGCACAAAGTATACAAGTGTAACTTAATTATTCCTACATCATAGTAGTAGTAGTATCTCAATAACTTCCTAATTTTTATGATTAAATTTTGTAATAAGCAATTTAATCATTATATGCGTAAGCTAAAAGTTTACATAGGGCGATATATAATGGCGCGAATGATCAAGTTTTCAACCCACGCTCACTATATCTTAGGTTCCATTTTTTAACTTTTTTTACTGAAAACATATTTTTAACCTTTTTATAGAGCGATATATAAACTTCATTGTAAATGAAAATTAATATTCATGATTTTTTTTAGTTTTATATGATACCAAGTCTTCGTGAACAAAAGGAGGAGCAATCGTAGGTTAGTGAGGTGTCGAATGTGGATAAACAATGTGCTATTTGACACAATTGTAAGTCTTATTAATTAATAACAAGCCTTTACCCATACTTATGCATTCTAAAGAAAGTCTTAATTCAACTATTACAAAAGTTCTCAACTCCAATTTAGTTTGGATGGTTTAGTATTACCAAGTGTATCATCTTATCTTAGCTTATAAATAAAAACTAATCTATTTTAAAGTGTGTGGTTGTTCATTTCAACAAATGTTGCTCGCGTAAATCAACTTTAACCTTTTGGTTTTTCTGAGGATCAAATGAGACTTTACACCACTAAATCAACACATTGTTGATAGTTTTGACCTAAATTAGTAACACTAAATTTATAGTAAGCATTTTTTGGGTACATAGAATGTAATTATTATAATAACATATAATTTAATGAACATGTAATTCTTATTTATGTACATTTTAAAAAAAAATATATTTTAAAATACGATACTTCAACATAATTTCTTTCAAATTCACACTTTAAAAACACTTTTTTAATTACTAAGTCATCATTTTCTTAATTTATTTTTTGTGCATGTGTAGATAAAATATTATTTTTTCCTGATCCATTATAAATATAATAATTATGTTAATTTACATGACATTAATTGTATTGTTCTCCTAATATTATTTTTCCTATATTTATTAATTTTTTCCATTATGTACTTGAATCAAAATAGTATTAAATCGTTCTTAATCTTTCAAAGGGGACAAATGAATAAATAAAAAATTCTTAAGGTAAATAAGAATGAAAAGTGGTAATTATTTAACGTGATTCCAACATATAACTTTTAAAAAATATACAAATATCTGGGATCAACTTCTCATTTCTCAATGTGTATTATGTATATCATTTTGAAAATATGTTTTTTTTTAATTCCTTAATTAATTCCCTGTAAGGGTTTAAAAAAGCCTGAAAGATAAAACAAAGGAAAGATTATTTTGGGAAAGCAAGTCCACTGTGAATTAAAATAGAGTAAATTATACTGACACCCATGAGTTTTAGTAAAATTATACAAATCACCCCTCACTTTTTTACACATACACAAACTTCCCCTAGTTTTTATACCGCCCTTGCATAAGAAATAAGTGTAATATTTTTAATTTTTTTTTATAAATGCAATTAAGTTAAACAAAATATGATATATTGTATAGACAAGTCTAAATAATATACAAATCAATGTATCTTTATTATTTTTGGTTTCAAAATGCATCAACAATTCTAAAAAAATATTGTTTAAATCGCTCTTATAATATAATGTAACGAAACAAAAATAATAAAGAAATATTGACTCATGTAATATTTCACTAAAACTACTCATTAAAATATCATTTTTGAAGGCATAACTACATATTTTGCTTAATATTTTTTATATAAAAATGATAGGACCTTGACTGAATGTGTATGAACACTAATATGAACATCTCTTGTTTAAAAGTTTAAGTATGTTGTTGCAATTTGTGAATGGAGAGAAAATTAAGACCTCAAATTGTTTGGGTCTCTTCATGCCCCATTTGATTCCAACAAATATCAATCATAAAGTGTACTACAATTTATGCTCTAATTTTATGTGGCAGACAAAATTAGGGTTATCCCACAACGGGAAACGTTTAAACCATTATTATTATTATTTATTATTAATATAAAATCAGTGGGTCAGTCTCCAAAACCAACCATCAAAATATGTGGCCAGTGCTGATGCGCACTGACGCAGTGATACACATTTAGCAATCTTAATTTTGAAAATAGAGTTTCGTTAATTAAATTCGATTTGTTTTGTTATTTTTCAATAAAGAATTTCTAAGTTCCAACTCCACTGAAACCTATTTATATATCTCTTTTAATTGAATAAATATGAATAGTAAATAAGTTTTGTATTTTCTTAATTTAAAAATACTACAATATTTTTATTTTCAAGATATATTAATTATCCATACATCATTCTATTAATTTTATTATCTCATTTACATCATTTATTTTCACTATACCTTACAACCCACTATATTATTTGTAGATTAAAAATATAAAACGATTTGTAACATGGAAATATATTGAATATAAAACTTATGCATAGAATGGAAGAGTAGTGTAATTTTTCATTATTGTACCTAATAGAGGATATGCCACACTCCCACTGCCCCACACATATTCTTGGATGCTTTCGAGTATTTTTCTAATTGACATTTTATGGGTTCGATAATGACCTGTTGAACTTTGATCAATAAATTAAAGAATGCATGAACAAATGCTGTCACAGTGTGACACATTCATTATTGGCTAAGCTATTAAATTAAGCGCTTCTTATGTGATTGGTAAAGAATATATGTTGTTGGAAGAGAACCCATGTGGGTAAAAAAGCCATATTTGGGAACAGCATTATGCAATTCATAAGTTATTCAACTCTTACTTGATTGAAAATAATGTACATGTTGGTATTTTGTAGAAGACCTCATTTCAATAAACTATAAAAATAATCACAGAATTATGCAAGTTTATAAATTCCTATTTCATATCTTATAAACTTATAAATGGGGGCTTATTTCATTTGAGATTTATTGGCTAGCTTTAAAATAATGTTACCAAACAATTCCAATTAGCTAGCTAATCAAATCCTTATTTTCACTCCTAAGTTATAAACTTTCAAGTATTTTATCTATTAATTGTAACAAATTATAATAACTAGGATGATCTCTACAAGGATCCTTCTAATAACCTTCTAATATGTACCTTTCCAAAAGACCACCCAATCATACTTTATTTCAATTTATTTTAAGGTGTTCTTCAAGTCCAAACCTACGTACCGTCTTATACTGCAAATTATTATAACATATAGTATTAAACATTCTTTAATTTTGAATAGATCTCACAATATTGTTAATGTGTTCAATTCAAATGTTTGGATGGTATTGGTTAAGAAATATTTGTAGGAAAAACTAGATCTAAAATCCAAATTTGCTAGGATGTCTTGATTTCATTATTTGCCGAAGTTATTCCCACCTCCACCTATTGGCGGGTTTGCAAAGGAATGGGTGGTGGTGGGTGAATGGGGAGTAGAGATGGCAAAACGGGTATTGTCTACGGGCATGCTCGTATAGCCTGTATTCTTTTACAGGCAGGACATACAAAAATTGCCCATTTGCCCGTTTCATCTGGCCTGTTTTGCCAGCCAAATTTGCAGGCATTTCCGTTGGGCAAGTGGGCGGCCCGCGGACGGCTCATAAATATAATTTATGGAAAAAATAAGAAAATTTTAAATAAGTTATGATGTAATATGATTTTTAATCCCTAAAAAATTGTAATATAATGTGATTTGTTAAACTTCATATAAAATATCAAAAAATTTATTATGTTTTTATCTTCAACAACTTTATTTAATTTCATTTCATTTATTATATGATATTTTATTTTTTTAATTATTCGACAATGCCTACAGGCCGCCCGTTAGCCTGTTTTAAAATGGACAGGGTATTAAATTTTTTCCGTTAATCAATGCGGACATGCACGCGTCCAATTAAATTTTTGCAGGCATTTGCGGGCGCAGGCTAAGTGGGTCGGGTTGTCCATTTTGCTATCTCTAGGCGGGGAGGATAGGATGATGGTGGTGAAAAAGGTGACTTTGTGATATCAAAACTTTTGGATAATTCTTTAAAAGATGAGAGATTCACATAAACTTACTCCATATCATAGCCATCAATTTTAGGGGTATCTAATGATTTAGATCTACTTACTAATTCAAACAATTGGATTTACCTAGAATTGATGGCTAGGATGGGAAGTACGTTTAAAAAACTTCATCTTGGAGTAAGTAGATCCTGCCCCTTCTTAAAAATAGATTAAAAGGCTCTTTAGCAAGCTTTAAGTAATTACTTGATGTGGTTGATGATATTAATCTACTATCTATATAAGAAAAGAAAGAGCTACTGAAATTATTAAATTATATACTCTATATTTGTGACAAATGTATAAAGAAAATGTGATTTTTGTCAATTTGAAGGGATGCTGGAATTACTAAAATATACACTCTTCATTTGTGATAGATATGCAAAAGGAGACTACTATTGTCAAATAAAATAAGAATCTCAAAATATCATATAAGCTTATTATCCTTTGTTTTACTACTTTCAATGAAACATTCTCCACTTCTTCATATTCTCTCTAATCAAACTACACATTATTTCTCACATTTTCAAATTTTATTCAACAAATCTACCATTTTCAACTCTCAAACTCACTCACAAGTATGATTTTATACTCTTTTAATTTTTTTCTTTGTTGATAGATATAATTTATACTATTTCTCACCTTTTCAAATTTTGTTCAACAAATCTATCATCTTCAACTCTCAAACCAACTCACAAGTATGATTTTATTTTTATATTATTTCAATTTTTCTTTGTTGTTAGATATAATTTATAAATCATATTATTTTTTGCATAATAATTGTTTGTTTTGCATTCTATAACAAAAACTTCATTTTTATCACATTATGTATGTTAATTTTCCCCCCCAAAATGTGTTTATTTTTCTTACACAAAACATGGATTGGTCATGTTATTGTTTCAGCATTTGCATAAGAGAAAACTCACATCGAATACATTGATTAGATGTTGCAATTACTATATGAGTGTAGAAGAGTAATGTTTTTATTTTTATTATGTGGTTGTTGTTATTCATTTTCAATTTAAAAGTGTTATGAATTGTTTGCCTTCTATATGTGGACAAGAATAATGTCTTTATTTTTTTTTCATTTATATTTTGTTAAAATTATTTATGATTTTCAAATTTTAGGCAATCTTCATTATGGAGATAAATTTGCATAGTTATTTCTAATAAATATTGATTGTGACACTCATGATTGCATCCTTAAATAATATAATGTATGATTTATAACTAATGAAGAAATATTATAATCAGTCATTATAACAGTTTTTAAATATAGACAATCCTCATTATGAATATAAATTTGCAGAATTATTTCTAATAAATGTTGATTATGACATTGATGATTGCACCTTTAATAATATAAGGTACAAATTATAACTAATGAAAAAATATTATAATTAGTCATTATAACAGTTTTTTAATATATATTAGTTACCAACATAATTTATTAGCCATTATATGATACTCATGAATCTATCCTTAAATAATATAACGGATGAGATATAATTTATTAGCCATTATATTAGAAATTATATGATTTTATTTTTATAACAAGATATAAAAAGCAATCATATTTAAAAATAGAAAATATAGTGGTTGTAATAATATAGTAATAAAATATACCAACATTTTGTTGGTATAGCTTTCAACATTTAGTAACATTACGAAATTAAATAACACTACTTATAAAATCAATTGCGAGTATATTATTATTTTAGATTAAAAAATTATAGATTAAATATATAATATATAAATATAAAAGGAGGTTACCATGATTTGACTAATATTCTGATGTTTTCATTGTACATTCTTATATGTGATTGAAATAATATTATGAATGCACTTAAATAATATAACGATAGTAATTATCTTGATTACACAAAATATGAATTTTAACTATTGAATTATTGAATACACAGTATGAATATTCTATATTCTTATATGTGATTAAATAGCATTATGAATGCACTTAAATAATTTAATGATGATAATTGTCTTAATTACACAAAATATGAATTTTAATTATTGAATGCACATTATGAATATTCTTGAAATATATCATAAGTAGAATATTATAACTAATCTATCTTTAAATAATATAACGTATGTTTTATAACTAAGGATGAAATAGTATAATCAGTCATTATAACAGTTTTTAAATATATATTAGTTACTAACATAATTTATTAGCCATTATTGTTAGATGATGACTTACTAGCATTATATTATCTAATTATAGGATAACAATGGTAGATTATTCACATGAAAATATAAGATTTTTTTATTACGAATATATAAAAATAACAAGATTACAAAGCAATCATATTGAAAAAATAGGAAATATAGTGGTTGTAATAGAGTAATAAAATAGATCAACATTTTGTTCGTATATTTTTCAACAATTAATAATATTACAAAAGTAAACGACCCTACTGATTGAAATCAATTGTGAGTATATTCTTATATTAGATGAAACAATATAGATTAAATATATAATCTATAAATATTAAAGAAGGTTGCAATGATTAGACTAATATTATCATATTTTTATTATATATTCTTATATATCATTGGAATAACATTATAAATCCACTTAAATAATATAAGTATATAATGATAGTAATTGTATTTATTACATAAAATATGAATTTTAATTATTGAATGCACATTATGAATATTCTATATTCTTATATGTGATTGAAATAACATTAAGAATGTACTTAAATAATATAACAATATTAATTGTCTTAATTACATAAAATATGAATTTTAATTATTGAATGCACATTATGAATATTCTATATTCTTATATGTGATTGAAATAACATTAAGAATGTACTTAAATAATATAACAATATTAATTGTCTTAATTACATAAAATATGAATTTTAATTATTGAATGCACATTATGAATATTCTATATTCTTATATGTGATTGAAATAACATTAAGAATGTACTTAAATAATATAACAATATTAATTGTCTTAATTACATAAAATATGAATTTTAATTATTGAATGCACATTATGAATATTCTATATTCTTATATGTGATTGAAATAACATTAAGAATGTACTTAAATAATATAACAATATTAATTGTCTTAATTACATAAAATATGAATTTTAATTATTGAATGCACATTATGAATATTCTATATTCTTATATGTGATTGAAATAACATTAAGAATGTACTTAAATAATATAACAATATTAATTGTCTTAATTACATAAAATATGAATTTTAATTATTGAATGCACATTATGAATATTCTATATTCTTATATGTGATTGAAATAACATTAAGAATGTACTTAAATAATATAACAATATTAATTGTCTTAATTACATAAAATATGAATTTTAATTATTGAATGCACATTATGAATATTCTATATTCTTATATGTGATTGAAATAACATTAAGAATGTACTTAAATAATATAACAATATTAATTGTCTTAATTACATAAAATATGAATTTTAATTATTGAATGCACATTATGAATATTCTTGAAATATAACATAAATAGAATAGTAACGATAACATTAAGAATAATAAAAATTGTAACAACTTTTGAATATATATTAGTTACTAACATAATTTATTAATCATTATATGATACTGATAATTCCATTCTTAAATAATATAATGTATGAGAATTTGTGGAATATTTAATTACTATCATTATATTATTTAATTAAATTATTAAAATGGTAGATATATTCACCAGAAAACATAAGTATTTTTTAGTAGGAATATATAAAAATAACAAATCAATTATGATTATCTTTTTATTAAATTATTTAATATTTCTCGAAAATAATTATATGTGAAATTCTATAGTAATGTGTTTTTTTAAATAGCTTAGAAATATTATCTCATTCTAATAGTTCATCATATCATTTAGTATAACAAAACAAGATATAAAATATAGTATTAAAATGAATACTCAAAGATTCGAAACATTATTAGTATATTTCAAAATAAAAATTAATCCAAGTACACACAAGATCAATTATAAAATCAAGAATTTGTATATAAATCCAATAATATAAAACATAATGAGTCATAAACTAACAATAGTAATTGTCTTAATTATAAAAAATATGAATTTTAATTATTGAATGCATATGATGACTATTCTATATTCTTATATGTGATAGAAATAACATTAAGAATGTACTTAAATAATATAACGATATTAATTGTCTTAGTTACACAAAATATGAATTTTAATTATTGAATGCACATTATGTATATTCTTGAAATATAACATAAATAGAATAGTAACGATAACATTAAGAATAATAAAAATTGTAATAACTTTTGAATATATATTAGTTACTAACATAATTTATTAATCATTATATGATACTGATAATGTCATTCTTAAATAATATAATGGATGAGAATTTGTGGAATATTTAATTATTACTATTATATTATTTAATTAAATGATTACAATGGTAGATATATTCACCGGGAAATATAAGTATTTTTATTAGGAATATATAAAAATAACAAATCAATTATGAGAATTTTTAATTAATTTAAGTAATATTACTGCAAAAAATCACGTTAAATTATATCCTAATGTATTTTTTTAAATAGCTTAGAAACATTATCTCATCCTAATAGCTCATCAATTCCTTTAGTATAACAAAATAAGATAAAAATAGTATCAAAATTAATATTCAAGGATTTAAAACATTATTAGTATATTTCAAACTGCAAATTAATACAGGTACACATAAGATGAATTATAAAATTAAGAATTTGTATGTAAATCCAATAATATAAACATAATGAGCCATAATCTAAAATTAATATAATAATAGTCTTATTTTTATTAAACTTAGTGAAAAACGGTATCTCTTTAATTTGATTTTATAGTGATCATATAACTGATTCTTCTACCTCTATTTTACTAAAAACAATCATAAGATATACAAAGTTATATGCTAATGCATATTTGATTTATATTTTGTTTGAATTAATTTTTATTATTTAAGTTTAGGCAACACTCATTATGAATATATTTTATTTAAGGTTTAGAGATTGATTCTAATATTTCAATGTTACCATTACAATACTAAAATAGTAATAATATGAAATATAACATAAACAGAATATTAAAGATAGCAGATTAAGAAATTTAACAATCATAACAATTAATATTAAACTGAAATTATTAATATTATTAGGAGGTCAGGTTTGGGCATAATCATAAAAACATGTTTGTTACTTGCAGTCATTGCATGAGAGACATGTGGTTATTTGATTCTTGAAATATAACATAATAAAATATTAAAGATACTAGATTAAGAAGATCAAAAGACAGTGATGATTTCATCCTTAATTAATATAACGGATGAGAATTTGTAAAATATTTATATGGTTATTTATATGATTATTTTTTTACTATCTCTAAATGTTCAAAGCTAATTAATTTTTTTCCACCAGTTAATGACAAGATCACGCCCATTTGACATGATAAAAGATTTAAATGACTCTAAGCAACTATGAGAGATAGTTGTTAGAATTTTGATATTTGGTATGTTCAAATGCCACCATAACTAGCGTATCTTGAAATAATATTGTTGGATAGTGAGGTTGCAATTTATATAATTTCAAATAATACATTTAATTCATACAATTTTCATTTATAATAATATTATTTTATGTATTGTAGGGTAGTAAGATACAAGTTAATGTTAGGAAAGATGAATGAATGGGTGAAGTCATAAATTGAAAGAGCATTGAAACTTATGTTATGGACAATTTTAATATTGTGCATAATGATATTTTATTACTGGTACAACACTTAAAGAGACAGACATTCCTGATATTCTAGTATGTGAATATTGTTTCAAAAAATTTGAGGACATACTAGCTGAGAATTTTCGCACTGATTTGTTAGTATGTTAGATCAAAATACTTCTTTCATTTTAGTTCAGTCAGAACCTTTTAACTCAAAAATTACTTTAATTATATGCAACATTGATAATACTTTTTTATTAACTCAAATAAACATTATTGGAGTTGTTGATGAACTAATATTCTCCGAGACTAAGACAAACTTAAAAAACGTCAGCTTCAACATGAAGGATCTTAGGTGTTTTCTATATTGTTATCAATAATGTTGATTTATTTATTTATATAAATGTTTCTAATTTTCTAACTTAATTTTTAAAAATTAAGCAACGTTGATGTCATTAGTTGTACTCTTTGGGAATGTCATGCAACGAAATATATCAACCACTTCAATAATAGATGAATACATGCATCCATGATTATTATCCTAACACATGCAAGAATCAAAGAATCACAAAGCCATAATAATTTTTAAAACTTGCATGTGTTAATCAAATTAAATATCATCTATATCTATGGCTTATTTATATTACAATTTTATCCTTAGTTAACTTTTATAATTCATGGTGTGGCTCAAAATTGTTGATAAATGAATAAATGTCAAACATATATAAGTTCAGAAGGAGATACTATTTATTTATAAACAAATATTTATAAAATTAACATTTGAATGTAGAATTATAACCTTGATTCTACTTTTTTCAAATATAGTTTCCAGGCAATTCAATATTGTGAGACATTAAGTCAAGGTATAAGTGAAGTAAAAAAAGAAGTAAAAATATAGTTTTCACGCAATTATATATGCCAATTTAAAGTGTACAAAGTAAAAAAAAGATGGAAAATATTAATACATGATAATTATGGTAAAACTCTAATGTCATATAAGAAACTTTTCCAAAACCTATAACATGTATTTTACTTTTACTTTAAGATTCATATACTACATTATTATTATTTTTCCTAAACTCTAATGTGTCATTTATTTCAACTTTATGAGTTTAAATACAAACTAACAAAACTAAGGTTATACTCCATGATATTTATCATAAAATATGTTAATTATTTACACAATATTACAACATAACAATATTTTCTTTCTCTTTTATTATACAATTTTAAAATTTAATTCTTTAAATTTCTACCACCAATAACATATCAACTCGTGCAAATACACGGGTATCCTACTAGTTTTAAGCAAAACTAGTGTCCAAAATAAATTGTGTTTCATGATTAATTTGTTAGATACTTCTATAGTCTATTAGTGACATTTATATTGTACATTACCACCTTTCCGGCGCATCATGTATCAAATAAATCCATCATAACAAAAACAAAAGTACTGGTTTCCTTTTGCCACTAACTCACTTTGAAGGTACTTGCTCTATTTGTCTTCTGGCTACTGGAAATTATGCTCGACATTATTAATTATTTCTTTCTCAATTATAGCATCATAAGATCACACTTAATTATATAGCTTGTTAATGAAACAATATAATCTTATTTAATATAAAGTCTGACATAGCTGACCCATTTCAATTCTAAGGTTGAGCAACTTTAATAAATTTAATGACTTTAACAAAATTAATCACTTTCTTAATTTGCATAATACCCCCAAAAGGGTCTCATAAAAAGTTCTAGATGTAATATTATTTTTATTAATCAGATGTATTAATACATGTAGTGACCCATGATCATAGAAAAGTGAATATAATTTACAAGCTTATGAGTTAGAGGCTTATTTCATAAATGACTTCCTTTGCTTACATATTATTTTGGTTGTGTCAAACTTGCTTCCTCTCTAACTTGTCTGGTAGAACATTTAACTTTGATACTACTTTACTTGTTAGGAATAGAGAAGCTCAAATAAAATGAGAGATTTTCAATAAATTGGCTAAGGTAAGAATCATATAAATGAGTTTGTTATCATATTATGATCCAAGTTCTTAAGATATTAAGTTTACAAGTACTATTACTTATATGCACTACAATTTATATTTTAGGATAACCCCTTAGCATAAAACTCCTAATGCTGGCTATGGACCGTTAAAAAGAACTCTCATGTCTTTTTTATGCAAAAGTGGAGGAAACTTCATCTTCTATTTTTGTACAAATAAGGGCCTAAGCCCAAATAAAAAATCCACTAACTAGTAATAAGAAATTTCAAGGGACAAACTAACCCCTAGGCCTCCTATTGTAGAAAGATCTCTATCCCATACTATTTTTCTTCTTCTGAATATAGCTATTGTATGAAAAACAAAGATAGAAAGAAATGAGGGAGATTTGATTAATGATGCGAGAAGGAAGAAAAGATATCATCAGGGATCACTTGTAAAAGAAAAAATATTAAGAGAAAAAATGTAACATTATTACTACTCTTAATTAATAATTAAAAACTATGTTACTCGCTTGCATAGTAAACAAAATAATAATTCAATACTATATATTATGGAAAACATGTGTATTTTCTTTTTTATAGAACATATTTTTAGTTTTTATGGGATTTTAATATGCAAGTTAATATGATTTTTATACGTTAGCAATTTGTTGATGAAGACTATGTAATGTAATATCTATCTATTATTAATGAAAAGATTTAAATATATTTATCATTTCATCTATCATTCATTTGGATTACTTTTTTTAATAACCAATAATGATTTTACTATATATCATATAAAACTCATAAAATATTAGTATATAATTTTTTTCTCTCAAAAGTATATAACTAGATGGGGAACTTTAGTATCAAATTTAGTTAAGAAAATAAATTATTTTCTTACATCAGGATCTTTAAATCTAAACAGTGTTTGACATGTGTCTTACTTTTCTTTTGTCTAGAAGTTTTGTAAGGAAATAATTTATTCTCGTTGTTAAAAATTCAGAAAGAATGCTATAGAATATAAAAATCAATTACCTATTAATAATTTAGAAAAGAAAATAATAATAATAATAAAAAAATGAATGAAGTTTTAGATGGACTCTAAAGAAGTCAATTTTGTAACATATGATACAGACGAACATCTTATCACATTAAGACCGACCAATTAAAAGGGACCACAACTTGAGTGACAACTTCTTATAAATTATTTTTGAAGATCGAACGGATAATAATTGTTGTGGTATCATTAAATGTTCTGTATCAGATGATCGACACAAACCATCACAATCATGAAGCATAGCCCACAATGTTTCATCATTTTGTGGAAGTGGAACCCACGTGGACTCTGCATCTTGTCCTCTATTTTGCCTTCCATATCTCTTTCTTCAAAAAGTTTCAAACTAATTTCCCACTATCTTATTTACTTAATTAAATGTCACTACTTCTCACATTAATTGTTTTTAAGGAAAATATATACATCTATGATCATCATTAATAATTTCAAGAAGTTTTAGTTTTTACATTAATAATAAATTAAAAGCCTTCAATTTGATGGAATTGAGCTTTTTTTTTTTTGGATATGTGATGTAATCTGACAATTTTTTGAGTATTCACTCACTTATAAATAATGATGTAATCTCTATTGGATATGTGATTATTCATATTCACCTAATAAGTATCGCTCTTAATAATCTAATCATTTACTATTTGGAAATCTTAGAAATTTAGTTGAATCTTACATTACTAAATCAATATCTTATTAGTATGAAATGTAGCATTTGTGAAATGATTTTTTGAATAAAAAGGAAGAAGAAAATATTAGATAACCATTAACCTTCTCATATCACAAAAACCCTTTTAAGAGTCATGCCACTTGATAGAACTATAACATATTAAACATTTGTACTGAGTTCAAAACTTTAACAATTATTTTCACCCATTTAAAAACCATTTGCCTACAAATAGATACGTGTATTGGTTTATGCAATGTACAATTTGGAAGTGGTAGGTGACCTAGGCAAAATATATATTTTCTCTGTGGTTTTTAAGTGACTTTTTTAAGTAATATAAACCCAAATAGAAGAAAATGAATTAGCATAATAGAATATGTAATAATTATATGTATTTTTTAAAAATTTCTATTTTTTATTAAATGATGAAGAATATTTTAAAAATCAATTAACATGCATAAACTTTTAAAAATTATCATATAAAATGGACCAAAACTAAAACCTTAAAATGGCAAGTATCAAAATATTTGTATTCACTACATATGGTGAAATTAGGAAATGAATGAGTCATGATAGTTAAGGATAATTTTTTACTTATGTATATATATTAACAAGATATTGGTCTAATGATATAAGACCCGTTAGACCTTCATGATAACTAAAAAATCAAATGTCTGATTTATGTAAGCGATTTTTATTAGGAGGGATGATCGTATCAAAAAATGAGTAAATATCATTGATATTACACAAAAAATCTAATCACATTAAATAAGTAGCATTATAAAAGGACAAGTGGTTCCGTACGAGTATATAAATTGGCAATATTCAATTAATAAATTTGTCTTTTAGTTCAACAGCTTGTCGTGAGCTAAGTGGGTAATCCAGAGGTGAGACAAGCTGACATGTGCATTTACTCCTTCATCCACATTTTTCATACAAGCTCGGGCTGGGGCCCATTGGGCTTGGTAGTCATAAATTAATTATTGTTAATTTATCACATCATAATTATTTTTTAACCCTGGTTTTGAAAGTTGGACTACATTTTTTGAAAAATCCCATTATACTCCTAAGTTGTCTATCATATGGTCTGGTCACTTATGTTATAGTAAGTTGTAACTTAACCAATTTGTTTTAATGCACACGTCCTAATGATAACTTTTTGAAAATGTAACGATGTTAAAAAAATCAAAATTCAGTTTGAAATACCTTAGCTCAATTTGGATAAGAACATGATGTATACTTTTACTGTATCATTTTATTAATCATTTTATCCACAAGAAAATAACATATATTGTAATATAATGAATTTTTATTTATTAATGATTAGTTTATAAGTAAGAGCTTTAGTATGAGAATATAGTAGAACAATATATGATTACTTGTTAAGTTTGATTTGATATCTCCTCAAATTAGTGCTCAGCGTTTTGAATTTGTTAACTCAAAAACATTATACGCATTATCTGAAGAGGGAAAAAGTTTCACCATTTTACACCCACAAGAGAATCATAAATACTGAGGAGTCAAATATGACGGCATTAATTGCCTTCCTGGTGGCGAAGACAAGAATCAGTATTTAGTTCTGGCAAGGCAAACCTAGCTTAATATATAAGCCAGGTACTTTTCTCTGCACCTACTCTATATTCTCCCCCTGCCTTCCTCTAGCAACAATGAGAGCACATCTGCTATACTACAAAAGTATCACACTATGTGTCACTGCCTGTGATTAATTGAAAAAATATATTTAAATTAAAATTTTAGTAGTTAATTATTTTTATAACCAATCATAAACAGTGATATATGGAGTGACACACTATTTTAGAACAGTAGATGTCGACCCAACTACTTCAAACCAACCAAACAATTTAATATACTTTCTTCTCACGGTAATGATTAAAGTTTCATTTCATAATATAATTAAAAAATCAGCCTAATCAATTGGTAATAAGAATAATCAAATATATATTTAAATCATCTAGAGGTAACTATATTTACTTCCCAATAATACTAAGCTACGACTAGGCGTGTTCACGGTCAATTTGGATCAGTTTTTAGGCAAAAAATGATCCGATCCAAACACGTGACCGGTCTGATTTGTTTATATTAAGATGTCTGATCCAATCTGATCCAAATATAATATGCGGTCTCAATTCGGTTTGGATCGGTTTTTTTATTTTATAAAATATTGAAATTGAAATTACATTCAAAACTCATAAAAATGACTAAATATTAAGCATAAAATAACAATGAAAATAGTGTTCAACAACATTAAAATGTGTGCAACTATAATATAAATAAACAACATCA
>NW_017723201.1:0-74689 GCF_001865875.1 Lupinus angustifolius
ACTTACAATGTAATTTTAACAATTATGGTGTTCCAGTGATGATTAATAACAATAATACTTTCACAACAATAAAATTGATAATAAAGCACCTAATCAGAATAACACTTGAATCCTCTTTATTTGGTTGTGGGATTGATTTAAGTTCTTAAAAAGTGTATCAAAAACATAGCAACATATATATAAGTATGTGTTATAGAATATAACAAATAAAATATAGATACAATTTTGAAGTTGAGACTTAAGAATAAGTTTGGAAGACACTTACAAGTATTAGACACTTAAATTTTACATATTGTTTCGGTCTGGTCTGAATCGGTCTGGATCCAAAAGGTGAAACCAAAATTCGGACCGATCAATCGGTCTTTAAAAAATAAGTCCAACACGATCCAAATGCATTCGGTTTTTGCGGTTTCGGTCTATTTTGAATCGGTTTTCGGTTTTATTGTTAGACCGGTCTGGATTTGAACACCCCTTGCTAGGACAATCCATTTCATAAACATTATTTTTTTCATCAAATGCTGCCACAGTATATTTTATAATTTATTTATATTTCCCATAAATCAATAAACTATTTTAAAAACAGTCTCTATCGATTAAGCTGACCTCAAAGTTTGTCCATGAATAGACCAAACAAGCTAATAAAAAAACACTTCCTTCCCATTTTTGTTCTTGGCTATAACTTGTACAAGTTGGATGCACTGGTTTGAGCTCCACCCTTGAACCTTATTGAAAGATTTTCATAAAAGTATTGGGCAGTGGGGAAGAACCCCCACCATTAATGCTCTAATAAGTGGGTGCTATTTATGGTGATAGTCAAATTTTAATAGATGTAGATGGTTCATTTTTATATAAAAAACTCATAATATAAGAGAAATTGTTGAAACTTGAATGGTTACAATTCAATGGTTTGGTGAACATTTATTATTATTATATTGATTATCATGCATTAATTTTTTAAAAGATCAATATTAACCTGAGAACAAACCTTTTCAGATAGACAAAGTTCATAAAAAAACAAGATAAATATAGCAAAATTACAACTTAAACATCCCCTCCAATAAAAAATGTGTTGTTCTTTATTAGATTCCTAAAGATGTAACATTTTAAAAGCAAAAATAAATAACTTTGTTTAATATTTTATCAAATGAATCAAATTAAACTAGTAATAAATAATAATTTATTCCAAGGCTAAAATCAAAGAACAAACAAAAATTCATGGAAACGAAAGCGTCCAAGGATTCTTACAACACCCCTCCAACTAACTAGACATTGAACAACTATATTACCTATTCTACGAATAAAATCAAAGCAACGTACATTGAATTGTTCAGCAAAATTCAGAATGTTTCTCCTAATCTTGCCAAATTCTAAGATATGATAAGATTCAGATATGAGAATGAGATCATCAGCAACCATATAAAGCAAGCTCATCACACGGGGAGCTCCTGCATCTAAAAGGCTTTCACTTGGACTGTACTAATGTGTTTCATTTAGAAAAGAAAAATTGAGGATATAGAGATCCGAAAAAGATTCATGATTTAAATATCACATTAAATTTGCTATATTTTATTAAATATGTTATTGTAATTGTATACATAATTTGTTTGTTCACAATTCTAGGAAATTAGTTATGACTACAACAGTTTATAACATGAAAAACATTTTTTTTTTTGTGAAATATGGGTACTTAACAACGGACAAAGTGATTGCTAATCTTCTCTGTAACATGACCACTATTTTTCTTCTTCTTTTATTTCCTTGATTCAATAGAACCAATGTATGAAAAAAAATTCCTTCATTTTTTCATTTTTTCATTTTTTTCAATCCAACACAACATAGCCTAGGTTTGGATGTTTGCCTTGCATGTACAAAATATGTCCAATTACTCGTTTGTTGTTATATACATTAGTTAACATATAGTTTAATAAGAAAAGAAAAGAAAAGAATGCATGCATGATTTGGGAAAAGAAATTAAAATAGAAAAAGTGAAAAAAGAAATTGCAATATTGTTACCGGGAACCAGGTAAGTGGGTGATGATATGAACACGTGTTGCATTAGAAGAATGCCGACAGTCACCATCAAAGGGAAATGTGGCAAAAGAGACAGCGAGTGTGACCTTATGTCGTATTCTCTTCCATGCACTTGTCAAATATTCCCTTTTTATTTTATATTATCTTTTCAGATATTTTTTAACTCCCACTGCTCTACTATTAACTTCTTAGCTTTTTTCAGGAATGAAATGCTTATGCTGTTGAAGGAGAGTAGATAAGAAGAGAGAGTAAGAGAAGAGAAAAAATTATGAAAAAAATAATAGATTTTGATAGTTGTTTGATATAAGAAAAAGAGAATAGAAAGAAAAGTGATATTTTTTGTATACACTATAATATCATTATTATATTAACTTTAACACTGAAATAAAATTTAAAAATAATTTTATTGCTAAAATCAATAAATACACATTTTTTAAAATTATTTTGAAATTTAATTAAAACAATAGCTAGACATTAAATACTATTTCTTAGAAACATGCAAAATAAGCATTTTTCAATTTTTATGTGTTATTATATTTTTGGAAATGAGGGCAAAATTATCATTTTCTAAATTCAAATTCTCCCTTTTTACTTTCTCTCCTAATGTGAGGAGAAAAAAATTATGGTGTGACTCTTCTCTTCAACCAAACAATGGAGAAATAAAACTCTCTTCTTATTTTCTTCTCTCATTTTCCATTCAAAATCACCCCAATCAAAGAAAGGCTTAGACCGAATCAATTACTCTCATAATGATTGTTCAAGAATATATATTTATTGAAAATTTCCGTCTACTGCTATGAGATAATTTGTTGCATAAAAAAGTCATCAAATAATCCCAAAATATGTCTTACAATTTGGGCCATCAAAATTCTTTCATCGGATAATGTTACCTTGAAAATTTTGATCAAATTAGGTGAAATTCAAAATTTGAAGGACATGGCTATTGTATGACTTTATTTGTAGGAATTAAACAATACAATGTAGTAAATTAATTTGAAACTTTATTTTTTAGGAATTGGATTATGTGGAGATAAAATTTCAGGAACTAGATTAGTTATTACCAATGTAGTCACTAAATTTGAATGTCACTCTATGATTCTAAATAAAATTGTTGATATAGTGAGGTAAGACATTGCTAGATATTAGAAATGTCGAAAAGTTAAGAATTTGATTCCTTGATCGATACTTGTTCAGAGGGTAGCCACACACCTTTGAAAGAGTTAATTCCTTAACCAAAAAGAAAGAGATATTTTAGATAAGAGAAAAAAATGTAAGTACTATTAGTATAAGAGTTTTTTACACTGACATTATATCTTCTACTCTTTATTTTCATTCATCATAGACTCTTCCATAAGTAATCCAAATCAATAGACAATGGTGGATGATGAATTGACTGTGTATAAATCTTTACACTCTCAGTATTACTCTTAAAAAAATAAATAAGAGTCACATAGTGGATACATGACTTAATTTATTAAGAATGGTGTGAAATGTTTAATCCATATGTAAATGAAGAAAATTTGTCGTAGAAACAAATCTCATTTTACTGATTTTACACCTTAAAAAAAAGTATTCGACCATATTTATTTATAATTTAGGTCTATTATGTTATTCCTATTATAAAATATATCCCATCCATAATATATTGCCTAAAATTTGCGGGTTAGTTATAGAGCATACTACTGACCAATAATTTATACTAACGAACTATAAGCTTTGTATAAAAAAATAGTGAAAAGTTAGACAAAAAGTAAAAACTAGTAAAAAGTTATGAACAATAAGATAATTAATTAAATTTAAATATTTAGTAAAATTAGCTTATCAAATAGGTAATAACTAATAAGAATTAATACTTTGCCGCCAAAATTGTTGGGATAGACTTTAATTGCGACCGTACTTTGTAGCTGTCAACAATGTTGATATCACTGTTATTGACATGGAGTTACAGGGTAAAAGAATAGCATGTCGGATTCACGTTAGATTTTCAGAAACCATCGTTGAGGAATTAATTGGTAAAATATATAGGCTTTTGTTCAGAAGCAGATTATTTGCAGTATCGAATTAAATGCATAGAATCATATCTCTGTTTAGCTTCAACGGGGTAGTCTTTGTTCTTGTTTTTTCTCCAATGTTTCAGTCTTTTTCTGTGTACTACTTTTGTCAGTAATTACATCATTAATTATCCCAAAAAAAAAACAAAAAAGCGATAAGGGACAGAAAAGATTCTTTTACCTTTTCTTTCTTTTCTTTTTTTGAAAAAAAAAATTTGGTTTTTTAAAAAGAGTGAATATTTATATACTTTGAGTGTAAAGATTTATACACAATCATTACATTATCTGCCATTCATTTTTATTACTTTTTGAAGAATAGATAATTAAAAATGAATAATGAATAGTATAATAACAATATTAAAAAATCTCATATATTATCAATATATACATTATTTTCTCTTTAAAAAAGGTGGTGTATTAGAGGAAATCTATGTAAGAAGATTAGTCTAATATATTAAAAGATAAAATTATTTTATTATTGATTCTCCGGTAGAGATAAAAATATGTGTATATGTTGGTATTTATCTTGACTCTTTAATGATAATTGCTCTTCAACGTGTGATTGAATATTTTGGTATATGAGTCGGGTTTGTTTGCCTCAAAACTATATCTCCAAATTATATTTGACTCGATTGAAGTTCATGAACTGTTCAACTCAACTTGTTAGTTTGAACAAAGTTATTTTTGGTTTGTCACAATTTGGACTATTTGACACATTAGGAATAAAATTATCTTTGAAAACTTTGAGGTTCCAAATAGAGGAGATGGTGGAACTTATTTTTCTGCATTCCTGTAACCTTATTATTGTCCGCTTTCCTTTCTTCTCTTACTCTTATATTGATTGGATGAGACATCCATCAACTTGTCTTTCTCTTTGTTAATTTCAGAGATTCAGTGGATAGGAGTACTACTTGTTCTCCTAATATTTTATCTCTTGATTAATAAAGTTTTCATTGCTGATAAAAAAAACTTGTTAGTTTGAATTAGTTTGGTTCGTCAAGAATTCTCGTATTTCTTAGTTCAACATATTAGCTTGGTTAGTTCAGTTTTTAGCTTGAATTTTGACTAATTATTTAATTGAGTCAACTCATTATTCTAATAAGTTAAATTATATTTGGCTTAAGATAGATTTAAACGACCTTAATTTTAGTATAAATTTGACTTGTTGGTTTACAAATCAAGTTTTTCGATATAAATAACTAGTCGTTTTTTTAACGAGTGACAAATTAATTTAGTCTATTTCGAAGGGTTACACATATTGAATAGGTTAACCATATTTATGGGGTTTGGGAGATGGAGATGCTTATCTGGGATATTGACTATAGATAGTTGTTCCATTATCTAATCTCTAGTCATTTCAATGAAGGCCATAATAATTGGTGTTCAAACCATAATCACTTTACTCTAAACATATTAATTACCGTCCATCCAATTACTTGTGAATTTGACGCGAATCTAAATCATGACCCTCTCAAGTTTAATTAGTAGTCCTATTTAAGATTCATGAAATTTTATTTATAATCTTTCTGTTTATCTCACTTTTCTATTTTATCAAGAAAGATCCCATGTAACTATCTCCTAGTCCTAGGTGGTTTATTCAATATATAGCCTCCAAAATTGACAAGCCATGCGCCATGTTCACACTAAATTAACGAGTCAATTAATAATCTAACTGTGACAAGATATAACATTGCACTAATGGAAACTAAATTTCTTGTCGAGCAATGTTTAGAGTTTTGAGTACACTTTTCACATCGGTTCTGTACCTATCATATATCAGTTAGTATTTTTGTGGAACTTCACTGTAACATGTTCTTTTGGATTTAGGGGGATTGGATGACAATATAGAATTTTTGTTACATGTAGGGATTTATAATGGCAAATTTCTCTTGTAACATCTGCTTCGGGACTTAAATATAAACCTTCACAAAGTACATATTTAGAAGTTTGATTATATGTTACACTTGTACGTGTCGAATTACATTATACATGCAATGTTAATAATAGTGCAATGTTGCACCAAAAAGTAGTGAAATTCATGGTTGTCCATTTGAGGATATTGGTTGACAGCATTTTGATGCAAACCCATTGGAAAAGAGAGAGCAATAGCATACTCAATAATATGTGACTACGTACCATTCATCCCTTTTTCTTTTGTTGGTCATATATGTCAAGTTGTCAACTTTAATAGTAGGTGAATAATCTTCTTAACCAGGAAAAACAATAAAAAGAGCAAACAAAATTGCAATGACTTTTGCTTGAAAGAAGCTTAGCTTTCAAGTTCAACTATTGAGATAATAAAATTGATTATCGTGCCGAGTGAGACTCCTCTCCATTAATAGAGAGGCAAGTGCTATGTAAAAGTAAAGAAAATGTAACATACATTGACATTCATATCCCTTTTATTTAAAATGATATTACACTTTTACCCTTAAAATACAAAGGAAAAAGTCAGTTGTCTCTCCATTACTTGAGATGAGTTTTACTCGTTTGAGCACGTACATACAGTATACATCATAGTGGATAACTGGATCCCATTGAATAATTGAGCACTTATGGCTACTCTTTCTTAAGCTGAAGCTTATATGTGTATAAATTTGCTTGGACAATGAGAGTAACAAGTTGAAAAGCTTGACCAATAAATGTATTAAATTAATAGGAACAAAGGGGAAATTTGATGGGGGTGGGGAACTCATTGAATTAATAATGAAACTTTCTATAACTCAATGATCACATTAAATGCTTGGTTGTCGCAGACATTGATTAAGATATATGTTGACCTCTCTGCAAGATTGTATGAAGCTCAGCGAACCAAGTCTAAAGCTACTTGCATAGCTAAAAACGTGAGCAATTAATTATATACAAGGGCATGAGAGAATGTTAGATGTATTTGTGTCACTACATTTGTCAAAGTATCCTGAGCCAAAAATATGAAATGATGTATCTCATCTCATCCCATAAAAGTGATATAACACACATTTTTTAGGATACTTTCCTCGTACATGTTCTTGCACCTTTCAGTTTACACCAGAAGAAAAATGAGAATTTATGTTACTCCCAACAAATGTATTTAGCTTAGTTATTTTCGTTGTAAAATACTACCGGTGAGTATTAGAATTCAAAGTATTCGAAGTACCCTTGTTTTAATGCTCAAATTGTTAATTAATATTTTTCAAATTTTATATGTTTTATTGTTTTAATGCTCTAAGATGATAAATTTTATGTGCATCAAGAAGATAGTTTTATATAAACAAGAAAGAGTCATCAAAATCTTATCCTTATCATCAAAACCTTCCTCTAAAACCAGCATATCAACTACACTGTCCAAGATATATAGAACCCTTGATTTTTCCATCGGTACCTTGTTTCTTGTTCATATTTTCTGAAACTTCGATTATGGAATCAAATCAATGATGAGGTATTTCTCCTTGTTCCGCTTCCTTTCTTCTTCTCATTGGAATCGTGATTTTTGGAATTGCCATTGTTAGGGCTTTTACTGAGCTCGTTTGATTGGAGCCTTAATTTCCATGGTAGGAGTTGTGGCAATGATGGAGATTTGGAAGGAAGAATAGAGAAAACAAAGTATAAAAGGAAAGAATGAGTTTATGACAAAGAGACCTAGATTTTGGAGAAAGTTAAAATAAAAGTGTTTTAAATATTCTGATCACTATCATATAGATCTAATACAACTATAACACTATAACAGTGTTAGCAGAAAATAGAAAATATTCAATTGGAATAATTATAATCTTCTATTTCATTCACTCATTTGGTCTACTAGAATTATGAAAATAAATAACTAAAATTGAGTATAACTTAGATATAAACGGAACTCCTCTCATATATGTATACATATTCACATTTCATATATGTAATTTAAAATAACAATAAAAAATAAGAGACAAAAAAAACTTGAAGAGTTTAAAGATCCAATTTGAATGCCAAAGTTTAGACACGTGATTACAAATGATTTTAAAGTTTAGACATCTAATTATAAAACATTAAAGTTTATTAAAAATTCTTAAATAGTTTAGGGATTTAAGAAATAATTATACTTTGATTAAGTATAACCGAATCAAAAATATAAATAAAGATAAATAATATATACTGTAATTAAAGTTAGAAAATTCGAATATAAAAATTTGTGAGAACAATAAATATGAGATATATAAATATATAAAAACGTTTAGAATTAAAAGTTAGTTAATAATCACATAATTATTTAAAAAAACGTGCATTTATATTTTATTCTTTACCATTCAAATAATATCCAACTATTCACATTACTTATTCTTTTTCCTAACTATAAACTTATGTGATTACTATTGTTATTAACGTCTTTGTTCATTACTCCGGTGCATTTTCTTATTTAATTATATGATATTTAAAGTGAAAATTTAAATGTCAAGTGACTAAAAATTAATTTATTAATTATATTTAATAAAATTTGGATCCAATATATATCAATTTTTTGAAACTTATTTAGCACATATTTGTGCCAAAATCCTTAAAAAGAATTATGTATACCAAAAATATTAGACGGTAGCATTCCTTTCCCACCTTGGTTGTTTTTTCCTTTGATTATGTTCTTGACATTCCTATTTCTTTATAACAAATTATGCAAGTAGACTTGTCGCTTTAAATAAAGTTAGGAGGGTGGAAATTAAGTGGATTTCAAAATAATGTTGTCTGCCATTGCCTTACTACAATAATATATTTGGATATCTCAAATCCTCAATTTTACATTTTGTCATTGTAGAATAGCATCGTATATTAATGTAAGAGTAAATATTATATGCTATCCATAAAAATAAGATAGATGTAGAATTTACATATATATACATGGTGTTATTTAAATTTCATATTTGTTACTCAAATAATATGGCGCTTTTGAAATTGCTACTGTATAAGAACAATAATTGTATGTATATATCAAATCAGACAGGAACACCGCAAATCTTTGAAACCTTTTTAAGATTTCAAAGGAATAAGATTCACCCAAAAATTTCCTTTTGATACTTTCCTTCTCAATTATTTGATCTTTTTATATATTACAACAAGTTGTATGCATTTGTCACACAATGTTTTACATAGAGGTGAACATGTGGTTGTCTGAGTAATGCAAGCCTTTTGCCTTAATAGGAGCAGCCACACATCTTAAAAGCGATGTGGTGAAAAAATACTATAGATAGTAAAAAAAAAGTTAAATATATTTTGTACGTGGGTAAACTTGTGGTCCAGAACATTTTAGGGAGCATGAGTAGTTTTTTTTGTGTGTAATTAAATGTATTACTTTAAATTCTAAGAACATTAACATTGGGTGGAGGTAGTAAAACTTTTCTAAAAGTAGATGAAATTCTCCTCTACACTGAAACTCAGGACCATCAGCTTTAAAGTTGTTATATATGTAAAATAATTGCTATAGCAAAGGAGACAAAGACAAGTAACTACATATCTATTTCATGGAATGACTATGAAAAAAAGAGAAGGTATGACTAAGTCTAAGACTAAGTTATGTTTAAGTACACAACGTGTATGTTGCAAGCATGTGGTGGAGCGAAGGACAACAATACCACATTAATAACATAATCAACTTGTAATAACTTATTATATCCTTCAGAAATTTTATTTTTTAATGAGACATTTAAAGGGTAAAGAATTATATCTAACGGAAGATTTAGTTATCATGTTATAGCCTCATAGGGTAGCATCTTTATATAAGTTTAAATATGTTTTTATCATCTTCATTTAGTGGAGGTGCTGATATTTTTGTCCTTTTTTTCTGTAAAATTTTTTAGCACCGACTTTTATATATATATATGACATCGTTAACGTCTCATTTGCTATACTATATCAACATTTTCCATTCAATTTGATATCCATAACTAAAGATGCAATGCTTGAAAAAATTGAAAATAGTCTTGGAGCCTCAAACATATTTTTAATCCTTCAATATGAACTCCCAAAATTAGTAAGTGACAATCTTGATCAAATACACGAATATAGAACTTATTACCTTTATGGAATATTGGTCCTATAATATGAGTTTAATTGATTAAACTAAATCTGCTAGATTCGGAAAGTGACATCATATATGACCCATTATTTCATAATGATGTTATTAGTTGACATTTTTCCTTGATTATCATGCTTATAGCGACGTTGTAACTGTTATGCCGGTTGCCGCTGTTAATTATTAATTATTTTATTTATTATGCTAACTACTTCTAAGACCTCATTCCTTTCTCACCCTTTAATTATTAATTGATTAAACATAATATATTATTATTATTATTATTATAATAAGTGTTACTAGTTATAATAACTGACACATATAATGACATAATTGGTAAGAGAGAAGATATGCTCCTAAGTTAAACGTTTTTTATTTTCTATTGCAACGGGAAGAAGTTGTAATTCTAAGCATACATATTAAAAATAAGTATACTTAAATGTTGTCAAACTTGAATTTTTATTTTTTATTACGCATATTGGGCCCATCAAATTTTTTAATGAGTGAATAAAGAAGAAAAATCCTATACGTTTAGGCTGGTAGCATGCTTTAAATCAGTGCTGTGAAACCCGAGTCGGACGTCAAACTGGTAGAGGTCCTGTATTAGGTTTAACCGGTTTAAACAGTTAAACCGTCCGGTCTGACCGGATGATTTCGTACATAATTAATAATTTTTATTTATAAATATATAGTTATATATAAATGTAAAACTTTATATAATTAATAATTATGTATAATTATATTGAAATAATATCTCTTTATCTTTTTTGGACCGTAGTAAAACAAAATATTAGAACATTGTCCCATTTCTTTATTTTTAAGTGAGCCGTCTGGTTTACTTCCCAGATTAATCTGGTTTAACATGGTCGGACCGGATTCTTTCCGGTTCAAAGTGGTCTAACTCTCATGCCGTTTTCAAGTCCGGTCAACGATCAGACCGGTCGGACTATCCGGTTCTAACAATGCTACTTTAAATGGAAATGAAACAATTCACATTCCCTGGATTTTCTTATTAAAGAAAGAGAAAAATATGTATGCACTGACGTGTACAAGATTTATACACTGTCATTGTATCATTCATCATTGATGTTTAATTATTGTTGACTTTTCAAAAAAAGTAATCCAAATGAAGGGTGAATGATAGTGTACATGTGTATAAATCTTTACACTGTCAATGTACAGATTTTACACTCTTTTTTCTTCCAAAATTAAGTTATTTTTGTTTAAAAATGAGATTATTTTTTATCATTTAGTTAATAAACTTTAAAATTTATTGATAAATTTAAATAATTCAGTAGAATTAAGGATTAATACTAATATATCATCAAAATTGATTTTATTAGATTAGTTACACATATTCTAACCTAGAGTGGAGAAAATATAGGTGATCTCAACCAAACCTTAATATAAGTGCTAGGAGAGGTGTTAAGATGTCCACCTACTGCATAAATTACACATGTCACATTGGTAATTGTGATTATTTCATTTCATTAATAAGCATAACCATATGTACCCATATCCATATTACATAATATATACAGTCAAATCATCCTGACAACCATTTTTCATTTATTTATATCATATAGTAAAATTTTGTTGAGAAGTAATCTCTTTTAACAAACTCATTTAAAGTTTCATTGGATATCCAAAGTCGAATGTTCGATTTCTGGGAGCTATACTTATTGAAAGGTGCATCTACGAACATCAAAATGGATTAGTCACTTACCCAAAAAGATGAAAGAATACATTTGATAATACCAAAAAACTTATTTAGAAGGAAGGAATACTACTATTAATAGGATGATTACCCAAGTTACATATTACAATCTCATTGTAGAATGTAGAATTTGATGAAGAATTCCCTGCAAGGTTTTAACTTAATTATCTCTTCCTTGTCCAAATTTTTTCGCCTACATAACAAATTCAGGTAAACTGTTGATTTCAACTAATGGATAATTCATACACTCATATGATGCTGAGATGCAGAGATATTGAAATATTGATTAGTATCTGACAATCATATTAAAAATACTTTTGGTGCAGGATAAAAAACATAATAAGCAGAAATGTGTCACATTAAATTGTGTTCACATGATGCAAATGGTTGAAGGTAAATTTTAATCACATAATTTTACAACTAATATCATAATTTTCTAGTGCTATTGTTAATCTAATTTCTTACTTCAAACGGTATTGGTTTTTTTATTTTTATTTTGTTGGATAGGCTTTATTAGAAAAGTACTTCAGATTTTTTCTCTTATTTAGTTACTCTGAATATTGTTTTTTCTGATGTACCTTTTTCTTTAATAAATTTTTTTACTTATCAAAAAACAACATAAGTTTTTACCATTTGAATTCAATGCTTTATTTCATAAATTGATCTGATATCTATTTAGAAAAGGAGGAGTGAAAAAAAGTTGCTTGGAATTGACTTTGGCTTGGTTTCTAGGTGAAACAATGGTGTGAATACACTATATCTATGCTATTATAATTCATAAAACAGGTCATGTTGTCTTTAGGACTTTGGAGAAAAGGTTACTCTGCATCTCCAACGTGGATCCCTTAAAACAACTTTATACTTCTATAACAACTTTTTTTGGTTTAGCCATAAACCTTCTTACAAGGTAATTTGTCTTAAGACTCAAGAAATTTAGAGCATAATTTAACTATTTCTTCATATTTATTTTGATCAGCAGCACTGAATTTTATTAAAAAGGAAAATAAATATAAGGAGAATAAGTAAAACTTAGGATGCATTTCAAAAATGATAAATTAAAGTTAATACAACAAACATTTAGGATGTTCCAAGAATATAAGAAGATAAGTTTCATCACTTCATTAAAATGAAATTGCTAATTTTAAAAATAATCTTATTCCTCTCATGCCAAATAGATATAGCGATGAACCAAATGGACAACCACTTTGTTTTACTCTTATTCGCCAACCTCAATATATTCATACGAGAAGAAAAGTTTACCTTAGCTTAATTATGTATAAATGAGTGAAGACCAATCCAAGAATAGAGACATTGCAATCATTGTAAGACCTTAAGCTATAGTATTCCATTAGTAAAAGGACATACATCAATTTTTAAATACTTCTTTTGTACATAACCAAACTATAATTTTTATAAGCTCTGCCAACTCCTAAAGAACTAGTTTCCCTTCATCGAAAGTTATACTGTTTCTGCACATTAATATAGACCATATGACAGCGATCCAAATTATGTTTGCATTATTAGATTCACTTACTTTGGAAAACACATTAGAATTAATGCAGCAATAAGTTTGTCTTTCTATCTTTATAAGGACAGCAAACATGTAAGGACTAACCAGTTCATACTTGTATAACAATAAAATAAAAATATTCTATAATTTTTTAAAATTATCAAAATCTAATATACACAATTATTGCTCAATAAATCTTTTGAACAAGGAGACCCTAGCTATTTGAAGCACGTAGCATTTGCCTTGGTTGCTATTTGTGGTTATAATGGCATCAGAAGTCTAAATATAAGTAGTCTGTTCAATTTTCAATTTAGTCTTTATTTATTGTTTCCCCTAATAAAACCCATTTTGATAAAGGTATGACAAATTGTATTTTGATTAAGCAATTAAGGACACTCTTATATTTGTTTTCTGGGTTAATTAAGGTTAGGGTGAGTAAGATCCGACCCGACTCGTAGACGTGTCTCAACTTGGTGACTTACGGATAGGTCTGACTCGTCCAAATAAATAAAAAATGATAAACCCGATTAAAAGTGACAGGCCTGTTATCAAAAGGACAAGTTCAGGTCTATGTCCGGATCATCTGACTCGTTCCTTATAGTTATATATGAAGAATATATGAATAAGTACATATCAATACCCATTATGTTCAGCTACATAACTCAAATACGTACCAATTCATTTTTAGTTTTTGCGTACTCCAATTTAAGTTCATTTTCCGGTTAATAACTAGTTATTGTATTTAGTTTTGTGTTAACTTTTGAGTATTGACATGTTGTTGTTATTTCAGTTCTCATGTGTTTTTTATCACTTACAAGAACACTTCAACTTATGTTGATACTTGACAGTTTAAATTGTTCTGAAATTTTCAACGTCTTCTATAATTTTCAGTCACGTGATTGTGATAGTTTTTAGTTTGAATGATGCAATTTACGGTTTATAATTTATATACCGATATATGTGGGATGAAGGTTTTAATCGAGTTTATATATAGATTGTGATAATTTTGATTGTGCATGGTTAAAGATTTGAGAAAAAATTCACGTTTGTCATTTTGTCTTTTTCCAACCTGGACTCGTCCTTATCTTGACCCGTCTTATTTTAGACTCATCCCTCACACGTCTCATCTTAATTAGGGACAAGTTCAAGTTCAAAAATTAACCCAATCAATATTTAAAAATAAGTGAGTGACATGCTTAATCCGCCTTATCTTTTCTCACACTTACCCTAATTAAAGTATTCCCTTCTGAGCAAGGGGAAACAATTATTAGTTACTTAAAACTTAGTCTCTTAGTTATATTGTAGAAATTTCTCATGCTAAAAAAAAAAAAAATTAGGAAAACATCATTTTTTTTAAATAAGAAAGATGAATTCAGTAGTATTATAGCGTCAAAGAGAATTGCATTCCTTTAAAAGAATTTAAAAACTTGAATTAGCGTAGCTTATTTTACTTCCCAACATTTTTTATTTTTCAAAAAGAATGTGTTGAAGATTAATTTACATCTGTATTTACATTTGTATCTCTTAATTAAATTTTAAAATTTCTTTTACAATAAATTAAATTATTTTATCACCCGTGTACTTATTAAATTTTATCTCTATATACATACAAAAAAGCTCATCCAAAAAATTTAAAAAAATAACTAAAAGTTACCACTTAACATGTCAAAATAACATTATTAATTTACAAACCTTACTGTTTAAATAATTTAATTAGAATAAGAGAATAAAGTATCATCTTAAGCTCCATCAAAATATGACATGTGTATTATTTAATTTAATTTTAAAAATAGTTTTGTAAAAAATGATTATATATAATATTTATCATAATTTTAGTGGATGGAGAAGATAATTTAACTCCTTATACTAAAAAATATTTTATTCTCTTCTTATGATATGCTCTTTTTAGAAAACTCAGTGTTATTCTCTTTATGAATAGGAGTACCTTACATATATTTTTATTCTAGGCCCGATAAAAAATTGATGTTATGTTAAATTTGTGTGTGTGAGTATTGATGTTGGACCATTAATAATTTCTGTCATATCAACGCAATAACTCTGTCCTAACTAGAAGCTCTCATTGGAAGACAGTTGCATGTTCAATTACATCATAACATCAGATCAAAATTTCACTTTCTATTATCTTCCCCTCTCTTATGGTAATGTTCTTTCTTGCAAAGTACTCATCATAGAATACAATTCCAAACTCTAAACAACAACAACAACATAAACTTGAATTGGTGTGTGAATTGACCATCCGTATGAAGAAGGATACATAACATTTTGTACTAAAAAACAAGTGAACCCAAAATGAACTACATTATTTCCTCTATTATTCTTAACCATTTACAATTCAAATAAGAGGAAGGAAAAATACATAAAAGGGACACAAGACTCATACAAAAGAGTGAGTTGCTTCCCCTAAAAAAAACCACAAGTGGCATCTTAAACACACCAAAAACGTAGACATATCATATATATTATATATAAAGCCCTAAAGATTTAATATTTTGCATTCCACAAATATAGCGGTCACAATATTTTGGTTTCAGAAGTCACCATAACCGTATCACCATCATACTTGTGGATTAGCTGTAACTTTTCATAATTACCATAAGAGAGGGGATTCACATACGTAAATTTAAAGAACTTACTTCACATGGTCAATAACGCATTCATTCACAAAATCATAACAAAATGACTTAAAAGCAGTGAATAATTAATTCCACACCAAACTTTCAAACCTACTCTCTGGGATTCCAAGCTGGTCAAAGTCTTCAAACCATGGTGGCTGATACATATTCCAACCATCAACCGAATCCATTAACACAAACTCTCTCTTCTCATCAACACTGTTTTCCAAACTCGGCAATTCTATTATCTCACTCAACTCATGAGACTCTTCCGTACACAAGTCCATTGCAGAAGCCAACGAAGAGAGTGAAGAAGAAGAAGACATTGACAACGTTGTTGTCGTCGTTGAAGTGGGTATGTCGAGGTTGTCCATTTGCGCCGCTTTTGCAGCCGCAGCTTGAACATCACGTGGGGCGCGTGAGACAGGACGTGGAAGAGAATCCACAAGGTCAGGGAAATTGAGAATGGCGGAATTACCCTTGATGCTTAATGCTGCAACATCGTGTGCTCTTGCTGCCATTTCAGGTGTAGAAAATGTACCTAGCCATATGCGTGATTTCTTTCGTGGCTCACGAATTTCTGAGACCCATTTGCCCCAGTTTCTCATACGAACACCATGGTACAAAGGGTGCTTGTTAGAGTCTCTAATTCTCTTCACCTTTTTCGTTGTTGAAGGTTCAGATGAGTTTGAGTTTGAGTTTGAGTTTGAAGTGCTCTCACTCTCTGAATTTTGTGGTTCAACACTCATTATTGTTATTATTTGGTGATATTTTGGCTTGGCAAATGAAAATGATAATTAAGCTATGACCTTTTTGATTTTTTTCTTTCTATCACTTACCAATGAGTCATGTCACACTTATATATATAAAGGTTGATGTTTGATATAGAAGAGTAGAGGCCCCACAAGAGAAAAATGAGTGACCTTGCAAAGTTGCAAGCCCACACACCCTACAATCTCCCTTCTACCACGCAACCTCCTTTCAACTTTTACTGAGATCTTATATAGATTATCAATGATCAAATATAATCGTTATATGATTGGGGTACCCTTTATATGAGGTAACTTTTGGGTTTAGTTAAGTTTAGTAAATTCATATATAAAAAG
This sequence comes from Lupinus angustifolius, assembly GCF_001865875.1. Taxonomy (NCBI): domain Eukaryota; kingdom Viridiplantae; phylum Streptophyta; class Magnoliopsida; order Fabales; family Fabaceae; genus Lupinus; species Lupinus angustifolius. Next base: position 17,062 of record NW_017723201.1, read on the forward strand.
GTATTAAGTCGATTAACTTTCAATCATCTTACATCAGAGCTTCAATACTGCAAAATTTTCAAATATTATATATTTAATTTTGGACATTAGATGTGTTAAAATATTAAAATGTTATATCAGTAGAAAATATGAGCACCACTTATCATAGTTTAATTTGGGCAACTCTGACATTATAAAATAATACAATTACCCTCAATTATTCCTATAGCTTTCTCTCACATTATCTACAATCTTTTTAACCATTCAGTTTTTTTACCTACAATCTTGTATTACCCTAGATATGAGAAATCTTTAGCTCCATGTATCATTTCCCTCACTAAAACACCAACTTGCCATTTTTTGATGACCACAAATGAGTATTTTGTTGGTATTCGTATAATGCAGTATTTTATTACACTACAAAAATACATAAGTTGCAGCATCAAATTTCGTTGGAGGGATATATAGTAGTTGATGATGAGGCAGCAAGGATGCGGTAATAGTGTCATTAGGCCACCTTTCATTTAATTTATAATTCTCAATCCAATATAATGTGTGATGTTCATTTAGACAACAAATGATGTTTAAAATAAGTATATATATAAAAAATAAAGTCGAGATTTTTGTTGCTCTAAGTCAAAATAAATTTCTACCTTTCATTACTATTTTGGGGTAAAAAATTTCTCTGATTTGAGGCTCTCAATTCTATGGGTCCAAGTCTTAACTCAGAGGCGACTTTACTATACTTGTCAGTCTGTTTGCATCTCACTCATGTATACTTGGCTGTAAAGAATTTGCATGATAATTACTTAACAGAAATAGGTAATGAAAAAAGAATTATACCGATTATAAGAGATTTAAATATTATTATTATATCTTCTATCATTTATATTTATTCCTTATTAACTCAATAAAAAATAATACAAATAAATGGTAGATAACCAATTGTTATATATAAATCTTTATACTGAGAATACATAGATATTAGAGTGGTGTCGAGTACATAACATGATTTGATAAGTTGATGAAGAAGGTCCATACCCTATGTACTGTATATATGGTAGCTATTTGAGAGAGATTATGTAGCCAGGCAATGCATGTGTCTGCTATTAAAACTACATGTCCAGAGCAGGCAATGATATAGGTATCTGGACCTTTCTTCCATATCTTCCCTTTAAATAACGTAACATATATTTATATATATTATACTTGGTATTTTGATTATTTATAATAATTCTTCTTTATTCTTGACTAATGTATATTGCGGCTCTCAATTAGACTTTATGTTTTACTAACAGTTGTAAAGTTTGCTTTTGGTAATTTCCATGTCTTAAAAAGGAAAGAGATAACTTTAAAGATTAATTTTGGGTTGTAATTAACGATACTCTTAGATGGTGTTAGGCATTCTTGAGAATTTCATTTGGGGATGTGAGATTTAAATATTTACTAGAATGTTTAGAAATGGCCAAATTAAGTAACATTTCAAAACATTTAAAATGTGAATGGGGTGAGGATGTTGAATTTATTGTGGAAAATGGCAAAAATATATATATATATATATATTATTGTATCGACTAATTGAATCACAAAATTAAACAGATATTATATAATAATTATACAATATATATTACTTTAAGCTTGGTCATACTCGGGTTTCCAATCTCAAAAGAATCTATTAGCCGGCATCCTCGGGCTGTCCCCTTTTACCCGAGTATCTCGTGCAATACTCTATATCCCTGTCGTTCGTCTCAGATGAATCCACTCACCGTAGATGCAATAAATGCTCCTGACACGACATTAAAACCTCTGACGCATTATTTAATGCACCTTTGACATAGCATTTAATGCACCGCTGACTCGCCATCTGTGTCAGACCACAGACCACCTGTCACACCACCTGAACATTCTATCTACCATAGGCAAATAAACAAGGATAGATCTGCAGGTCAAGTAGTACATCTCTCGTACCCGTTAGATGCTGGCCAATGAGCAGATGTCATCAACACTTTTTAAGCTCTATAAATAGAAGAGATCACACATAGAGTATAATTAATTCTCACCCTCTCATTTATTGCTACACTTATTGCTCTAACTTGATTGTCGGAGAACCTTTTCAGGTACCTCCCCGGCGGACCCAAAAGATCATCCGACCAAGTTACCTGTTTTCCTACATTATTACATCAGACGTACTCTTTTGACCATCCATCTTCAAATTCTGACCATCCATCCTCAACTCCGGACCATCCACTCTTAACACTAAACAACAATTACTAAATTGGTCAAAACTAGAAAATTTGATTCATAATAAAAAAATATTGGTTTATATGGTACTTTTGTGCAAACAAATAATTACAGATTTAAAATCACTCATGAAATATTAAAACTTATTGTTCGTAATATGGCTGAGTTATATCTTACAAGTAATAATGTTTTTATAAGTTTATTATAATATATTTAGTTTAACTAGTAAATGTTGAATAATTGTACATTATATTACCACTCTCACCAGTATACCCAATAAAATATTAATAATTCATTTTAAGCAAATTTTTAATATCAACAAACATGGATTAATTTGAGAATGCAACTTACTAAACATCATATACATGGATGGAAATTACTTGTCCTAACTTGGTGTACAAACTCAATTGTTTCTTTATATATATTATTTGAGTTTAACCAAATTGCTCTCTAATTTTATTATGATAAAACTGATTGAATTTGCAAAGTTTTATTCACATGATTTTTGCTCAATTAATTTGATAATGTTTGATAATCAACTTGAGACTTGCATCATTGAAATGCCTATTCATGTTGAATTTGATTTTTTGAAAAGAATCAATAATCTTTTATATAAGTTGTTTGAAACTGAAAGACACATTATTTACTCACTAGTTTATCTTTTTCTGAAGTTATCAATGATTTTACCTATTGTGAAAATTAAGTTGTATAATCGAATGAAAGATACATAGATGAAAGACCATCTAGTCACTTATATTAAGCAAGAAATGTTCAATAACATCGACAACATGTTGATAATTCAACGATTTCAAAATATGAAGTCACATAAAGATCAACTATGAAATTTATAACTTATTTGAATAAATAAATTTAAATTGTAATTTCGAGATTAATGTTTTCATCATTTTATATATAATGATATTTATTATTTTTATTTTTAATATATGTTACACAATCTTTCTTCAGTTTTTAGATATGTCATCAGCTCCTCCTTTGGAGTTTATAAATGTTGTAACACGATGCTGTATATCAAAATATGAAGAAAGAGAAATTAATAAAGAAGGGGAGATAATTAATTAAAAAAAGAATCGTAAAGTCTTCATTACTTAGCTTTTTTTTCAAAAAATATAAAGTTATCAAGCTTTGATATTATAAAAACTTTATGTACAAATAACAACTATTGAAGGGTTACCATATTTGCCACTCATAGAAGATGCAGTAATTTGATCTCACTTTAATTTATTTCAACTCCTATTCACAACTAATTAGTAGTTGGTTAGGTATCTCTTAAATTGATGGGGTCTGAAAATCTGCTACATGTATCAAAATATTATTCCATGGAGTGATTGCAACTATCTCATCACTTACACTTCATAGTAACATTTTTGCTGGACTTCAGAAATTAATGAAGTTCTGGTCATAGCTTTTTCTTCTCACTTCAGGAGTTTTAATTAATTTTGCCCTCTTCTTTTCTGATCGTGTAGCAGTGTTGTTGATCATGAATTTATTGTAGCAGTTTTTTATTTTATCTTATGCAAAAAATATTTTTAGTATTATTAATTTTATAAATTATTAGATATAGTTTTTAAAAATAGTCATTCCATAGTTATAAAAACCGTACCGTACCGGCCGGTTCAACCAGAAAACCGGTGAACCGGCCCCCTAATCGGTACGGTACAGGTGTTGAACTGACCAAATATCAAAATCGGTCAAAACCGGTGAACCGATCAGTATTTTACTAAACCGATTGGTTTATACACATCTATTTTTTTTTTAAAAAAAACTTAAAAACTTAAAAAAACTCATTACAAGGTGACTCATCTTTCCAACTCTTCTTCAACACTTCAAGACACATGTTTCCAAAACATACTTAGATTACACATTTTGGTTCCTAACATTCGTGTGTAATCTCAGTGACATTTGTGTAATCTTAAAGTACTGTCTGAAGATAGGATTTGGTAGAAAAATATAATATTCATATAAGATAACTTTGACTCCTTGATGTTAAATGTTAAAACTCTAAATTTATTTGTTTTATAGAGTGAGTTGTGAAGTTATGTCATTTATTTATATTTTGTGGTTATTAAGTGATAATTTTGGATTAATATATGTTTTTTAATTTAGATTTTGAATTTGTTAAAGACTTAAAGTTGTTTATTTATGTGAATTTTGAGTAGATTATAAATTTTTTTGTTATAGGTTTATATATATATATATATAAGTAGGTATGTCCGGTTTAACCGGCATGCGGTTTAATTACTGAACCACTGGTTGAACCACTGTACCACTATACCATTATCCTGACTGGTTTGGTACAGTTTTAACAATGCTGAGTCATTCATTAATAAAACCATTCATTTTATCTGTCTACTGAATTAATTAATTTAATGCAATAATATCTTCATAATAATAAAAGCAATTGAAATACATAAAAATTTGGAGAATGTCTCATAAAAAAGTCAAAATTAAAACATTAAAAAAAATACGGGGAGTAATGTTATTAATTGACCTTAATAGGTAATGCATGTAAATAGTGTGTAAGCAGTAATATGTGATTGTATGAATCCTTAGTCTAAAGTCTAATTAAATAGTTATTTTGGTTCCAAAGAAAAAATAATTGAGAACCAAATAGTAATCTAATTGTAGCTTTTCCTTTAATCATTGAGTGTGGCTGTACTGGTAAGTTGATAGAAAAATGTTACTCCGGCCCCTTCATGGTGTAGAAGTTTTAGGTTCAAATCTAGTCAACTTTTTTTTTTCTTTCTTTTTTTGTTGTTGTTGAGGTTTTGGCTTATAAAAAAAAACCATTTCACAACTAAACTGTGATTTTACTTACTTTTATTTTTTAATCACTGAGTGACTGTATTGATATGTTGATACCAAATTAGAGGGAATAGTATAAAAAATAAGGTATTGACGAGTTTACCACTTATCATAACATGTATGTTCAACACAATATATAAACTATTAGTTGTATTTGTCATGGGAATATATGTCTTGTGCTTCCATTATTAGTTCAATAAAAAACGTTATCACAATTTTTGTTTGGCAATAAGTGGATTGTAATTCAGAAGTTTCTTGTTGATTGGTAGAATTTAATTGAAAAAATAAAAAGGAGAAGGAAGATGCCCATAGCTGTCGAGATGGTTGTAGCTAATATTAACAAAAATTAGTTTCCCGATTATCAGAATTATATGGTAGATGTACACATACTTATTTATAAAAAAAAAATATGAAATAGCATGCCAATCTCATGCATATGCTAAAAATAAAAGGAAATCTGAAAATTTTGGGAAAATTGTCAAAATAAACTTTAATTAAGAACAAAGTAACTGCACAAATGAATATATTCGTGCATCATTTTCATATATTTCTTTTAGTCGATAGTGACAATGTCATGTTTGTCAACCCGTTTTGCTATTGTTTATAATATGTAGTTTGTAAGTTATAACTGACAAATATAATATTTTGTGTTAAATATTTGTAATTTACAGTTGAATTTATTCGATTGGTGTAATATTCAACTTTTAAAAATACATTTTTAAAATAAGAAGATAATGAGAGTAAAATAAGAAGATAATGTTATATTTTTTTTTGTAGAAATAAGAATATAATGAGAACAAAATAGAGAATCACAAATTACACCAAGGTGAGTGGTTATTTTGTGTTTTCCTTTTATTAAGTAGTATATATACGCTATTACACTAATAAATTATAATACATTAAACTTGTGGGTCCAAAACCATCATACAAATTACAAATTATAATATAGAACTATTTTTCTTCCAATAAATATGATATCCTAATTATATGTTGTTGAGGATGTTTTGGCCAAGTCCGGGATAAATAAGCTAAGGATAATGTTATCTTTGAATCATTTCATTTAAGTGTAATCTACTTTTTATTTAATCTCTATGCCCATAGACATGATCATTCAATGAATCCCACCTAAATATAAACATGTGGATATTGACAAACAATGCTAATGACATATGTTCATCCAAATAGTTAGACTTATGTGGTAAGTGCTTATATCTTGTACATTCGGTGCCATAATATTTGTACACCTCTAATTTAACTACATAAAGTTTGTATGTTGAAATTTGAATAAATTTAAGAGCTAAAATAAATTGTGATGATGAAATAAAAATGAGTACCCATTATATATCAAAATAATTTAGTGAAGTAATATTTTTATAATAAATTTTGAACAAAAAATCTCTCATATAAATCACAAGAATATATCATACACTTTCTATTTAGTTTGATGATTGTTACTTATTAAACACTTGAATATTATAGATTTATTACTGTCATCCTCTTACAGAGTATTAAATGATTTCATATTGTGCAACAATGCACTGTCATGTTACCTGTAATCTCACTTACCCTACCAACACAACAAGCACAGACTGCAATACGATTATCACACCTACCATAAGTAGTAATGATTCTAAGACCCAGGAGTAGAGTGTGCAACATATATTAAAATAAAAATAATATATATCATCATATATAAAAAAATGAAAACATGAATGCCAAAATCACAATATTTAAATATTTTTAATCAAATAAATTACACATTTCATAATTGATCTCTACATGGTTTCATATTTTGAATTCGTTGAATGATAAGCTTATTGTCGTCAATGTTATTGAACATTTCTCGCTCAATATAAGTCACTAGACAATCATTCATCCATGCATATCCCATTCAATTATGCAACTTATTTTTCACAATTTTCATAGCTGGAAATGCTCTTTCTACTATTGTCGTGACAATAGGTAAAATAATTGTTAACTTCAAAAGAAGATAAACTAATGGGTAAACAATGTGTCTTCCACTTTCAATCAACTTCTTTGAAATATTATTGATTCATTTCAAAGAAGCAAATTCAACATTGCAATACATATTAATGATATAAGTCTCAAGTTGATTATGAAACATCACTAAACCAGTTTGACAAAAATCATGTGGATAGAACTTTACAAATTCAATCAGTTTTGCCTTATCTAGAGAACAAATTGGATGTACTTAAACAATACATCCAAAAAAATAGTTGAGTATTTAACTCATCATGAAGTTCCTTAAGTTGCATATTCACAATAGTATACAATAATTCAACATAATAATGATGTTCTATTGTGATAGCATGCGTTCTGCCTCCACGTCGTGAAGGAAAAAAGTCAACATCTATATCATGAATGTCAATGTCATGCATATTGCAAAATAAGATTACCTATTGCAATAAAGATTTTCATCCATCATCCCTCGTACTCTCTAATCATTGCTTTGTGATTTTAACCAAGTTCATTTTTCCTGAATTAATCCATTCTCTTTAATAATTTCAACAATAACAGATATAACAAATACATCAATATAAAATTTATCAAACCTTGTCCACTTAGAATTTCTCCATTTTTCAATGTTTTTCCAATGCCTTGTAGATAGTATATTAATTTTTTTTAAATTCAGGGTGTGCAAATTGCACACCCTCGATTCTATATAGCACCATCAATGGCTACAAGCTACAAGTCGACTATGCATAGAATACGGTCATGCCAAAGTTGTCTGTCATGGAAAAAGCGGCCCCCAAAAGCTAGGATGGTCGGTCATGCCAACAATACCCTCTAGAGTCATGTCATCCACCTTAACCACTATAAATAGAGGTCTCCCCAATAGTTAATATTATTTAGAACTCATCACTTGTTATCATTATTACTCATCATATCTCATTTATTGCTATCAGACATCACCTCTCTAGTTTTACTGACTTGATCGACGGAGAACCTTTTCAGGTACCTCCACCGGCAAATCCAGATCCACCTTCATCCAAATTCCAAAAAAAACTCTATCCCAGATATTCAGGAAGTCTTACTCAAACCTCGAGTCCGACCAAACTCGTTCATCCAAAAGAAAACATATTTTTCTCACTCTAAGTAAAACCCTATTTTAGTCACACATAAAACTATGAGTATTGAATATATTATGGCCTTAGAGTAATACTAATTGAATCACGATAAATTTTAAAACCAATGAAAACAATATCATACTAGTAATATAGTCATATAGATATGAAATTAGTTATATAAGTAAAAAATATTTAAGCCACTATTAGTATATGTTACCCACTTGCCGCAAACCTTTTAGGGTCGACTCCTTTATGTGACATGCAACTATATGTTTTGCTAAGAATGTGAATACTACTTTTTAGCTCCGTCTTTCACACTGAGAAGAAGAATAAAATAATTTTATTTTTACTTTTTATGCTAAGAGTATGATGTGAAATAAATATCAATTCAGAGTTTAAGGTTTATGATAGAGAAAGCAATTTTCTTTATATTTACAAAATATTCAGCATGATTAAAAAACATCTTATATTCCTCAAAAAGCTTGGTTCCATATACGTGTCAAGTCTCAACCGTGTAAACGGATGGAGATCACCTGTTTCAAACGATGTTTCATTATCCATTCTGAACTAATCACATATTGATATATATAAAAAAGAACATTTTTAAAAATGAAAAATAATAAAAAATAGCACTTTGGTTGAGACATGTGATTTCTATCATGTATAAACCTCTATTGGCACTTAATGGTGAGCCATGGGTAGTTCCATCTTGCCACGTGCAGTTAAGAAATAAGAACAACAAATTAGCTCAAATAAATGAACTCACCGCACATATCAATGTGACGTTGTAATGTCAAATTTATCATAGGCCCCCTTTACCTATTATATATATTAAGATTGGACACATTGCTAATTCTTAGTAATTCATAGCTCCAATTATTGCCTTACTGTGCAAGTAAAGTATAGTCATGTCCATGGCAGAGATAATATCTTCATAACCTTTTGGAGGATTTAGAATTTTATGGAGTATGTTTTTTTGTACAATCAAATGTGATGTTGATATCTAATGTTCTTCTTTCATTTTTATGACATATTTTTAGTTGGAGTTAATTTTATGACATATTATGGATTTCCATAAAATGGAAATGACAAATTTTGTTAAATTTGTATTTCCAAAATGAGCTATTATTTGCAGATGGGTACCTATTTTTGGACTAAGAAATGTTTTCATTTTACACAAGAAATGTAAAAGTTATGGACCCATTTGCATACTATAGACAAGTACAATGGAAAACTTTAGGTGCGGAAAATGCTGTTATACATTCAAAAAAACTATATAAAAAAAAAGCGATTAAAGAACCTTAAGTCCTTAAGACAGACATAACTGGGCCACATTAAGGCCCGACAAGGATAAGATCTATGAAATGGTGATTCAATTTGGGATTCTGTTCCAAGATTCCAATGGTTGAGATTGAGATGTGACTTGCATGAAAAACAACAAAAATAAATCCTTAGTCCTATGGTATGCAAGACCCCATTATTGCATCTTATATTGTTTTGAGTTTACTATGTTATGAATGATTAAAAGATGACAAATTTGTTGAATGTGTAGTGAGCAAAAGTGTTAAGACTTAATAGTTGTTGGTTCATACATGAATCCTAATGCAGCTTTCACTTATGTATTGCATGCATTCTATAAGTAAGAACAAGCAATATTTGGTTAATTAATAGTGGTACCTTTGTGTTCTATTCCAATGTACTAATATCTTTTGTTTTTGATAATTCCAGTGTACTAACTAGTTCCTGTTTATAGAACCTAGCCTTGGATGTAAATAAAGTAACCTATGCTCATGTCTTCTGCATCATATTATTAATTGCTTACCGACCTACCATACCTCTAACTGTGTCAATGTGTGTGTATAAACTCAAGCTATTCTAAATTCTACAGTAATACTTCTGAAAAGAAGTTCCTTTCAATTTCTCTGAAACTGCAGTTCCTATTGTCTTGCACAATTATGGAATGTAATAACCATCATAAACAAGTTGTCAAAAACTCTCTTGAAAGTAAAGTAGCAACTACTCGTAAACAACTTAAAGATCAAACTCATTCTGCCAAGATGTTATTTGTTTTGGCCGAGTAACACTAGGCGGTCAAACTCATACCTACGTCAATCATTGCCGACACACTTATAGACTTTTTCCTTCAGCCTCTCTCGTATCTAATGTGAGACTACACACTTAATATACCCAACAATGATCATATATGATGGCTCATTTACCTCAACGGAAACCACTACCAGGCACAACATGGCAAGGCCTACTCATGCATATGGAGTACCTGACTAACTTGGATATAGGAGTGTCTTTTGCTGGTACATCCCCTTCTCATAAGGAGAAAACCAACTTCAACAATCATTCTAATGTAGTAGGTTGTGTATAAAACTAACTAGCATTAGTTCAATTTTGATGAAGGTATTCTTGTTAAAAACTGAAATGAGACGAATCAAAGGGGGAAATAGAAATATATTATACTTTTAAATGTAAGAAGAAATAAGAGCTATTCAAATAAGGTTGTGAACTGTGATGAATAAGATTTGTTAATCTCTAAGGCTAAGACACTGAGTGATAGAGGAAAACAGTTTCCATTATAATCATGTAGATTGTCAAAGACACAATTTGCATGTCTCTTATTGTATCAGTAAGTTATAAACATAAATGATTTCTTGATCTAAAGCTGTTAGGTGGTAATGGTATTACAACATTTTTTGCTTTATTTTGTCCTTTTAATTCCCCCCCCCCAAAATTTAATAAACATTATGAGGCTTTACTTTTTACCATTTTCTTCTCTTATGACTTAAAATGAAATCGTCATCATCATCATCATCACTCTCATTGACAATTCTATTCTCTGCTTTTATATCACCATTCTTTGATGCCTGTTGTTGCTTCTGTGAACTAGTTTCAGTTTTAGTTGGTGGCTTTGATGGCTTAACAGGAGTTCCTGTCCGAATCTCCTTTTGCTTTCTCTGCTTTTTCTCAAATGCCTTCTTAGCTCTTTCAGGAGATAGCAACCCATGTTCCATTAACCTGCATATTGAGGAATGCATGCCTTAGCTTGTGATTTTCATAGCAAGGTTCAATCCACACAAAATGTAGAACAAGACTCTAACTGAGTACAAAACATCACTTCTAGAGTCATACACTGATTCTACTTAATGCTGAAAGAATCTAAGAGGCCTATCCAGTGAATAATATGAGAAACATCTAAACAAATATTATACTTGCCAATTACATTTAATATTCTTAGCTTGATCTCCCAGATTTTTCTTTGACAAGTTATGATAAATATAATAAAGTATCATAATTAGTCATGAAGGTAATAGCATATAAGGGAAAATACTGGAGTTGTTCTTCCACATTTTCCATTTTGTGCTTTTCTAGTAACCAACATAGAAGCTGCAAATACCTTCAAGGCTAGAACAGAGACCATCTCAACAATAAAGATTGTACCATTGGTTTACATTTGACACATGACACATATTCTTTTAAGATTAAGTATGTGGTGCAGTCTTTAAAGGTTAAGATACTCCAGCATTGCAATACTAGAAGCTTTATGTGGAAAAATTCCACATACTTACACAAATGCACTCTACTCAGATTTCAGTATGTACATAAGGGTCTCTTATGATCTCCCATATAATACTGAATATAAAATTATAAATGGAGCGTCTTTGGTATACAATCTAAGAACTATTCCCCTGTTTACTACCCCTGATCATGCACATTTAACACCTTACTGTTGGACTGTTGATAACATCCGCAACAGCTCAAGAACATTGAAATTATGGCCATATATTTGAAAAATATATTTCCAAAATATTATTTACACGAAACCAGCAGATGAATAGTCATTTTAATAATGAATTAGTATTTTATCTATAATAATAATATAAATAGTTATATTGAATTTCCATATGATTCTGTCAACAAGGTAAAGATCCTTGCAATATCTTTAGATCTATGGAAAATACTTTGTGATCAGTTATATGTATTTGTTGCTCTACAACATATTGATCTTTATTAAATGAAGGAGGAATGAGTTTTGGCATATGCTTCAGCTTACATTATGATGCACAAATTCAATTTATACACACGAATGGAAAAGGAATGAGGAATTCTCTAGTGACACAAATATATCAGTTTTTATAATCAGAGACATTCACCAATAGCAATATATAAGTTTTTAACAATTAATGTCAATGATATGAAACATTAATTTGATTAATTAAAGCATAGCATTTTTAGTATCAGCTATCCTGGATGAAAGAATGCTTAGACACATTTTAAAACCAGAGCACAATCTTATTGAAGTCTAGCTCTAGCTGGGCGCAACTTGACTATGCTAATGATATATATATATAATATCCTTACAAATCAATTGTGTATAGGCAACAAATGCTTTTATTCATATTTGGAATATTCTACCAGAATTGTCTAGACAATACAAACGGCATGACGCATGAAACCTAAAAACACAACAGTACGAGTAGATGGTTCAAACAATAAGATATGGACCAATGTTTTAAATTGCAGCCGTGGTCACAATTGCAATTATGTCGTGTTTACTAAAATTGCAAAATAATGTGATCAACTATGGTCAAAATGTGGTTGTTGAGACTCCCAAAACCACTGTTGTGACTGCAATTGTCTTAGCGGATCACAATTTAAAACTATGATCTCAACACAGTGAATGAATCTACAGCATATATCTAGAATTTATTTAGAGTTATTTAAAACTGTCAACTTCATGCTATCATTGCTATGTATGTACATTTAGTAGAAATGGAAATTGATGATGAACAACTGCAAGATTGAAAGGAAACTCACCAGAATTCAGCCATTTCACTTGTTGATATCTGTTTCGACAATGACTCGTAGAAAATCCTCAAGGGCTCTTTCTGTCAACAAAAGGAACAAAAACTCGCAAGGTTGAATAATAGTATATTACCATATATAGAAATTGGTTTTCCAATTTCCGGAATTAACTTGAATAGGTTCAGCACCTGTTCTGGAGGATCATGCTTCTGGCCAGGCAAACTGTAGACTTTCCTTTCTCTCACTTTGGTAGTTGTTGTCTTCGATACTGTATTTGATGCTGCTGATGATGATGGTTTTGATTTAACCTTCGAGTTTTTTCAAACGTATACAAATCAATCACACTTTTATACTGACTAAAAACTAGAAAATTTGATTGGACATATAAAATGGTCATACTTTTTGGTTCCATGTTTTTGTAAACAAAACTCATGTAAAACAAATGAAATGCATGTTCTTCTAATAAAACAATGTAAATAGTTTGCTATTTAGCACAAAACAAACATATGATGAATTCAAACTAATCAATAATAATGAAGCATTAAACTAAATAGACGGAGTAAAAAAGGGAAAAAGGTGAGTATGCACGTTCTTAACTGCAAACACAACTACAAGCTTCAATGAAAAGGGTTGCGAATTCCAATTGGTAACAATTAACATTCTCCTTTATTGAAATCAAGTTCTAAATTGCAATTCAGAACCGTAATTGTGGCCGCAACATTATAGTTTTTTGCATTTTTGCATTCATATCACAACTACATTTTCCTTTTCCTGCAATTGTTTGTGATTGCGATAAATACAACATAACTACAACGACAATTAGAAACTTGATTATGACAATCCTGGAGCTTTGAGCAAAATTACCCATACAAGAATTGAATCCAATAATAGAAAAAAGGGTTTTTGTTTAATTGGAATGATATATACCTGAGATTTGGTGACAGTGGTGGTAACAGATTTCATGATATTGGAGGTATCCATCTTCTTCTTAAGAGCTAAAGAATCAAACTTTGGGTTTGAAGAGCCATCTTGGGCACTTGAATTGAGCTTCAATGTAGTGCTTTTGATTTCTGTAGCCATAATAACAAGGTTTTGCGAAAATGTGTATAGATATTCAATTACGATTGACGCAATTTGTTGATCTTATATTCACCAATAAATTGCCTTCTGTGAAGGTAGATGGTAACGTTGAAAACTACAAAATGAAAGAGGTGGATAAGATTATATTGATAAGTTAATTCACATCGTTGTGGTGGAAGATTATGTATATCTAACATATATTATGATATTTAGTTAGTTTTTTATTTTATTTGAGTTTATAAGTTTAGGGTTATTTTGTTAGTTATTATTTTAGTTTATCATCTAATATTATTTATGGAGTTATTATCATTTTTATTAATGTTGAGAGAAAAACATTAAAAAGTAAAGGAAAAACAATGTAATATGACATTTTTATCTTTTAAGATATAATGATATGATATTTATGTCTTTAAAACTAAATGAAAAATTAATAACTTCTCTCCATTAATTAATGAATCTTATTCATCATTTACGACAACTTCTACTTATATAATAATTTTTACTTCAACTAACTAATCATATATCTTTTTTACCAGACCAAATCTTTGTATTCTATTATTTTTAGAGGAATAGATGAGTAATAAAAAAGATATTTATACTATCATTGAAATATTCGTTATTCATTTTTAATTATCACTTTTAAATATAAATATGATAACGATAATGAATTATATATTAATCGTGTATAAATATTAACAATGCATAGATACTATTATATTATTTTTAATAAAATTGATATTTTTACTATTATATTATAGTAAAATAAAAACATAATTGATAAATAAATAATTAATATTATCTTAAAATTTATTGAAAATATATTTAATAATTTTTTTAAATAACAACTTACAAATCAACTGAAGGTGTAGTGAATTATCCATGGTCAAGATTTTGAGAAAATATAGATATTAATGTGGGGATGTCATCTTTATTTCTTTTTCTATGGTCATCTTTATGGAACGTTATTCTTCTAAATATTATTTTCCGTTCTCTCCGATTTTCACGTTAACGATGTTATAATATGTGTTCAAATACGTATTTCCTATTTACGGTGTTACTTTGCGATTATAATAATACAGATTTGATACCTCATTCGACATCTAACTCTATATGTCCCTATATGTTATGTTAAATTAAAATAAGAATTGTTTGTTTAGAGAATTCTTTAATAAATATAAAATTATTATGTCAGTATTCGAAATCAAGTGAATATTTTTCGTTATGTTAATATGTGAATGGCACTAATAAATACTTTTCTTCAAATAAATATTTTTTGCACAAACTAAAAAAGGCAACATAATGCACATTTCTATCTAATGGAATATGAAGAGAATAGATGAAAGAGATTTAAATTATTTAAGCATAAAATCCTAAGATAAAGATGTGCACAACATATATTAAAAAAGTTAAAATAGCAAATATTATTATATATAAAATAATAAAAACAATAATATCAAAATCACAAAATTTAAATATATTTAATAAAATAAGTTACATATATCATAATTGATCTATACTTGATTTCATATTTTGAAATTGTTGAATTATGAACTTGTTATCAATGTTATTAAACACCGCTCAATATAAGTAATTATACAATCTTTCATCCATCCATCTACCATTCAATCACACAACATATTTTTCACAATTGAAAAAACTCTTTCTATGGTTGTTGTGATAATATGTAAAATCATTGTTAACTTCAAAAGAAGATAAGCTAATGAGTAAAGAATATGTCTTTCACTTTCAAACAACTCATCTAAAAGATTATTGGTATTCCTTTTAAAGAAGTAAACTCAATATTAATGCACATTTAAGTGATTTAAGTCCCAAGTTGATAATCAACTATCACCAAATTAATTAAACAAAACTCAGACCGGATAAAAGTTTACAAAATTATTTAGTTTTGTTATATCAAAACTAGAGAACAAATTAGTTGGACTTAAACGTAATAATACAGAAGCATTTAATTTGGGTTGAGTCCTTAATGACAAGTAGTGAATCTTTCCACTCCATTGTTTGAAAAATGAATGGAATGGGAAGGAGAAGGACTATAATTATATTATTAGTAAACTAATTACATTAACATCTTATGAGGTTTAATCAAACTACATATGAGATCTGTGATATTTAGAATGGAAAAGATATTGTGTATACTTCAGTTAAATCTTAGAGATGAAGAGATGAATCTGAAGACACTTTTTATTGTACAATGTCATCCTAGTATAAATTCAACCCAACAATCCAGGACTATAATCTAGTAATTTGCTACAGTCACTTGACATTTATACATTATTTAAAGTTTTTTTATAAACAAATGTTAGTATATTAATATTTATTATGGGTGAGATTCGAATTCTTAATATTTTTTACTCTAACCATCATATTACCTTATAATTTTTTTTTTTAAATTTGTTATATATCATACTCGAACCTACAATCTCAAATCACCTTATCACTTCATTCCCAATCCAACATTCACTTTCAATCCAACATTCACTTAACATTCCTCAATCTTATCACTCCCAATCCAACATTCACTTAACATTTATTTGAAAATTTTCTGTTTTATGAAAAATCACCTTATGTGAATTACTTACACGTGAGAAGTATATTGTGGCTTATTGGATGCGGTTGTGATTTTATAATAAACTTTGCTGCTTGATGCATTGTGTTCAGAAGTAAGGAGTTTCTCTTTGATAATCTTTAGTATTTTATGGAATGTTCCTAAAGAAGAATTGTAGATATACAATTAAAGAAGCAAATAAATTGGTGTCCCATCAAATGCAATTGCACCTAACTGTGACTAAAATTTAGTAACAAAGGGGTGCCCTTTTTCTTACGCTTTCTAACTTTGTACCTATTACAGTATTGTGGCATGCTTAAACTCATTAAGAGACTCTAACTACACATACTACTCCATTTATATTCATAACACACAATTCTTATTAGCTACAATTAATTAAATATGGAAAAGACTTCATTATTGATCATAGAAGTAAATCCAACTTCCATGATTTTTATATCTCAAAAACCATTTTTTGTATTATCAAATAAAAAAGGATTTATAGAGTAGGAGACACCCTTTGGCCTAAAAAAGTCAAATACTTTTATCTCACTAAAAATAGTTGTAGTAATGTTTGTTGTATTTTTAATTATTTATTTTAATTAATAATGTCAGAATATTTAATTCATTGCCCTTTTTTTTCTTTCTCAAAACCAGTTCATTATAACATTGGTTTCAACTTGTACCAAGTGACAAGAAATTATATACAGTATTGAATAACCAATAAATCTGCAAAATTAAATACTGAACTTTAAGAATCTACCAGCCATATTTATATAGATTAAACTGTTTCTCTCAATGCTGGTCTGTTTGATGATAATGTTATGAACAACCCTATTGATTCTTTATTCAATGAGTCTTCTATAGGCCAAACGAACTAGCCTTTTGTTGGCCCCTTCTGAAAGGGCCCCTTCATAAGTCTCCTTATATATTATTCTTGAAAAGGAGAGAATAAGCTCCAGGTTCGTCCTTATCATTCATATTCAGGGCACTAGCAGAACAAAATGGTAACAGATTCACATTATTGAACTGTTCACTAAGTTCAGAAACATGTATATATAACTTCATAAATGCACTTCACCACCCATAGTAAAAGTTTATTTTAATGTGACTGTAACTATCTAGCTAAAATAATTGCGTAGGGATAGCTTTTATTTTATTGCCATTTTAATTTATATTTAGGTTTAAATATGTTTTATATCAAAGTCTCACATTTTTTATTATTGAAATGGAAGAGAATATCAATATTATATATTTTACTAAATGTGTTATTATTACTCACACCACATCATGTATAACTACTAATTAAAAACACTCTATGAGCATTTGAGCCAATAAATATACTAGAGTTTATAATCATTATTATTTAATAATATTTTGTTTGTCAATTAACATTCTCTAGGATGAACACATGAATTAACTGAATTTCATTAACAAAATTTCTTATTTCTTTATTATATATTATTTATTTGATTGTTTGTGTCGAACGTTTCACCTTCCATTATACCTACAATCTTATTAAGATATATATATATATATATATATGAATCAAAGATATAGTAAATAAATTTATCTCTTTTAATGTAATGTTGTAAAAATGTTGAAAACTCTAGGGCGAACTGATATTGATAGTACCAACTTCTGTTTAAAACCTTTACAAATCCCTTTATGTGAGTATTCTAGCCCAACGCTCATGTCAGGTGTAGAGTCCCAAAAACCTGTTACTTTTAACTCTCACACCATAGATTTCAGTAACAATAGATCATCTCTCCTTAGCTTAATGGACACTGAAAAACTAGAACAGCAACACCCCATTCATCTTCGTATCCAAACCCATAGAGAGATAATAAGTGAACAAGATGTTGAGTTTAACTCTCCAAGGATTTCTGGTTCTGAAGGGACAATGTTTCAAACAATGCAAAACCCTTGTCCAGAATCACCATGGACACTTTCACCTCTCTCAACTCCTTCCTCTTCACTGATTTACCACTGCATCGCCTCGCTCCACCGCCATGAAGGGAACATCTACGCCATTGCAGCTTCAAAGGGGTTAGTCTTCACCGGCTCTAACAGCACCAGAATCCGTGTATGGAAGCAACCTGATTGCATTGATAGAGGGTATCTCAAAGCAAGTTCTGGTGAGTACAGGTTCTCCTTCTATGGTTTCAGTATCCTTATACTTACATCAGTAGTTAATATTTTTGCTTATTAAAAAGTTGTTAATTCTAAGGCTTAATAACTTGTAAGACGTTGGTAAGAACTTGTTAGATTCCAGTATGACAAAAGATAAAATAGTTTGATTCCTGGAGTGACATTTATTGAGAGTCATGCAGAGGTTAATCCGGGATACCCTTAATATTATTACAAAAATTCAACGGCGAAAATGCATAATTTGCATACTTTTGTTTATGTAGAAAATTTTGGTCCTCGACCGTTTTTTAGTTATACAACTTTAGTCTACATTAATTTTCCATCAGAAAAAGTAACTTTTACATGTATGTATTTGTTGTTTCCATGATCTAAATTTTTTGGGTCCATCACTTGTAGGTGAAGTACGAGCCATTTTAACTTATAGTAACATGCTTTTCTCCTCACACAAGGACAACAAGATAAGGATATGGAACTTCACGGTATCAGAAAGATTCAAATCAAAGAAAGTAGGTACTCTTCCAAGAAAAACCTCTTTTCTCATGTTCCCTAAATCAAACAACACCACAAAACACAAAGACTCGGTTGCTTGCATGGCTTATTACCACTCAGAAGGGCTCTTATACACTGGCTCCTATGATAAAACGGTTAAGGCATGGCGTGTCTCAGATAGAAAATGTGTAGACTCATTTCTAGCACATGAAGATAACATCAATGCTATATTAGTGAACCAAGATGATGGATGTCTTTTCACTTGTTCCTCTGATGGGTCAGTGAAAATATGGAGAAGGGTATACACAGAAGACTCACATACCTTAACAATGACCCTAAAGTTTCAACCTTCACCAGTGAACACTTTAGCATTGAGTTCTTCTTTTAACCATTGCTTCCTATACTCAGGTTCTTCAGATGGAATGATAAACTTTTGGGAGAAGGAGAGACTATGCTATAGGTTCAACCATGGAGGGTTCTTGCAAGGTCACCGTTTTGCTGTTCTATGTTTAGCAACGGTGGGGAACTTGATATTTAGTGGCTCTGAGGACACAACAATAAGGGTTTGGAGAAAAGAAGAAGGTAGTTGCTACCATGAGTGTTTGACTGTTTTAGATGGTCATAGAGGACCAGTGAGATGTTTGGCTGCATGTCTTGAAATGGAAAAAGTTGTGATGGGTTTTTTGGTTTATAGTGCTAGTTTGGACCAAACTTTTAAGGTTTGGAGGATTAAGGTTTTGCCTGATGAGAACATGTGTTTGGACTATAGTAGTGATCAGAGGGAAAGTAGAGGGAAGGTTAGAGAGTATGATATGAGTCCTGTTTTGTCACCTTCATGGGTGGAAAAGAAACTTCAAGGTAGCCACTTTAATTATTAATATAAGTCTCTATTTTATGCATGTAACGTTGCTGTTATTCCCTTCCATAACAAAAGTTGGGAAGCTTAGATAGAAGCATGTGTTATTTGTCTTTGCAATCTCCTCTTTTACTATATACATAACAACATAGTAGAGTAAAGCATTTCTTTATCTCTCTATATCAAAGCCAATAAAATTATGTTAACTAGAGAGAAATAATGATATAAAAAATATCCACTCAACATAATAACTTAGATAAAGGTTACACAATGAGCATTTTGTTAGATTAGAACAAGTTTTATTTTTAACTTTTGTTTGTTTGTTTTGGAATTGCAAAACAAGTTTGATTTTGACAGATTTTTTATGAATCATTTCAAGTAGTTTAAGAACCACATTTTATTTAGAGTTATATATGATGATAGTATATTACTATTTTTTTTGATGAAATTTACTATTTATTGTTCTTTATTATGTGTCCTTACCTGAATGACTTATAAAAAAACTATTAAAACTTTGTTTTATTCGGCAGTATAAAATTTATACTCAATATTTTAGTAATAATAAGTATAATTTAAATATTATTAGTTTGAAGTAAATATGATCATGTAAGGTTTAGTAGAGTTTGTGTAATCACACCTTGTTTTTTCCCCTCTATTTACATTCATACTTTCATTCAATCGAGCTTTCTGGAAAATATACGCGTACGATTGTCTCTAAATTGAATAAAAGTCTATTCACACTTTAGAATACTATTAATGATGATGTTAACAAATTAATTCTTTTGTGAACATAAATTACGTATATGGTATATATCCTAGATTAAGGTAGGGAATAAGATTACAAAGTGGTGTAAGAAATGAGAGTGATATTAAATTGCATCGGGTGATGCTAATAATGTACAAGCAGTTCTGGACATTAATTAATCATATGATCAATAAGACAATGCAACTTTACTCTTCCTTCTTTTCTTTAGTGCATGGGTGGAGTAGTTGAGCATTCAGGTGCAGAATTGGTAGATAGAGCCGTTAATTATTTGTAAAAGTCGACACAAAAAATTAATTTTTTCCATTTTATGTGAATATTTTATTTTTATTTGTAATAATAGTTACAAATTAGACCAACAAGATATTAGTCTAGTAATGTAAGGCTCTGATAGATTCTCAAGAGTATCAAAAGATCAATGGTTCAATTCTCGATAGCAACACTTGTTGGAGGAGATGGTCACAAACCTTAAAATGATTTGGAGGAGACAGCTCAAAAGGGTAATAGGATACCCTTGGTAATACAAAAAATAGTTACAAATTAAATTTGTTTCAATTGATAGTTTAATTTTCTCAAAAGTGGAAGTATTTGAATAGTATGGTTATAATCAAACCAAATAAACTAGCTGGACTAGAAATAGCATTAACTTATGGGAGAATATCATTATCTAACATGTACGGCACATATAGAGCATTTTTAAAACATTCACACAAGCACACCAAAGAAAGATTAATTGAGCAAAATACAACATATTCATGTAGTCGGTTTTTAACGAGTCGTCATGACCTGATTT
Organism: Lupinus angustifolius; assembly: GCF_001865875.1. Classification (NCBI taxonomy): domain Eukaryota; kingdom Viridiplantae; phylum Streptophyta; class Magnoliopsida; order Fabales; family Fabaceae; genus Lupinus; species Lupinus angustifolius. Next base: position 38,707 of record NW_017723201.1, read on the forward strand.
TCGGTTGGAAAACAGGTCCGCAACTAACAGAAAAGAGGTAAAAAGTTCCTTAATCCTGCTACATTAGTTTTCTTCATCTAGAGGAAGTGGAACATGAGAGCGATGAATGAAAAAATTCTCATAGATGAAACCAGCAAGGGCACCACCAATAAGGGGTCCAACCCAATAAACCCAATGATCAGTCCAGTTACCAGAAACCAAAGCAGGACCAAATGACCTTGCTGGGTTCATAGAAGCAGCAGAGAATGCCCCACCAGCAAGGATGTTAGCCCCTACTACAAACCCCACAACTATTGGTCCAGTTCCACCTTCTGATCTCTTCTTTGGGTCAACCATAGTGCCATACACTGTGAATATCAGTGAGAATGTTAACACAATCTCCCATATTACTCCTTCACCATACCCCACTCCACTTCCCAAAGTATGAACTGGAATTCTCTGCACATTTACATGCATTAATATACAAAAATAGAAACCATTATTGAAACACACTAGTTTCAGTCCAATGTAACTATTACATATTCAACCACTTCACAGATAGAATTAACCTAGTTTCAACGAGATCACATTTTCTATCCCACAATATGGGACATAATAATTGCTCAGGAAAATATTTAATAATTAAACTTTTAATTTAAATATATATTTTTTCACAATTACAGCCCAATAGGGCATATTGTGAGACAGAAGATGTGATCCCGATTTCAATAAACTATAACTTCAATTTAATTAACCTTGGGTAAGTGTTTTAGGAAGCAAATTTTGGATCACATCTTATGTCCGACAATATGTGTCACTTCAATATATTTTTTTTTAAACGATCATAGGTCAGTGTCACACATTATGGGATAGACGATGTGTCCGGTTTCAACCACCTTGAACTTCACTATATGTAACCTTTGGCTAAGTGTTTAGTAAGCAAATTTTGGAAAAATATAGTTACCTGTCCTCCTGTGAGGTAGTAAAGAAGATAAGAAGCTAATGAAGCTGCTACAAATTGATCAATCCAATAAAAGATAGAACGGTAGAAGGTGATGTGGCCACCAACAAGGAGGCCAAGGGTGACGGCAGGGTTCAGGTGGCCGCCGGAGATGTGAGCAGCAGAAATCATTACAGCAACCACAAGTCCATGTGCCACTGCTATAACAAACAACCCCACCAGTGCATCTCCACCAAGCTTATCTAGTACCACATAAGAAAACTTTCAACTCATAAGTTTCCTTCTCAAAATAAATGCTTTTACCACATAATTTTAATCTCATAAGAAACACATATTCTATTTGGGTGTTATTTTATCTTGTAACATATTGTATATAAAACTATATAGATATAAGTAAATATGGTTTTAAATTGTGGTGCATATACAAAATAGTTATTGTAGTCCTATGGACAATCATAATCATAATTTAGAATCATGCATAGTATCCAATTAACTCTAACTACAACATCCAAACAACAAAAATGTTTTTGAAATAGAAATAATGAATGATAACAAAAACATAGGTATATGGTGTATCATATGTAAGAAATAAGGTGAGTTATATGATTACCTACAACCATGGCAGAAGCAACACCAGTAAATACAAAGAGGAAGGTTGCAATGAATTCAACCACAAGGGCTTGAATGCAATCTGGTTTAGTAATCTCTTGGGTACTTCCTAAAGCGATTTTGAGAGCCATGAGAACTTAGAATAATGGCTTATCACTTCAGAAATGTATAGTGCAAAATGATCACTTGATCCACACTGATCAAAAGTGATATACAAAAGTATAGTAATTATATTATATATGCAGAAAGCAGAAGAAAAACATATTAATAATTGCATCCAACCTTTCACATGTATTATGCTATAATAATGCTTAATGCTACCGTCCTCAGTTAACTACTGCTTATATATTTTTCGGGTTGACAAATAGCAATAATTGTTGTTATTATAACTATCATTTCATTCAGTACGTTACTAAATTTAATATATTTTTCCATTGTCATTCACTCATTAACTACAGTTGAATATTAATATGTTGTATGTTGTCATTATTCTCTTTTATTATTGATGTACCAAACATTTTCTTTTCTAATATTATTCTGTACTTTCTTAATTAAACATTCAAAAACATGATTTACCAATTTTTAATATTTTTATTCATATTTTTAAATTTGAATATGAAAACCCAATTTTTGCATCTTTTTCATATTTCTTTTTTATAAAATTAATTATATATTTTTAATACTATTTATTATTATGGGGCTGCAACTTGTGATTTTTCCTTAAAGAAGTAATATGATATAGTTTTTATATCTACTCACGATAAAAAAATATATATCCTAGATTTCAACTTCGTTTATTTTCGTAAATGAGAAGTGGTCTATGAATATTTTTTTACGATGTTATTATATCTTTCATGTGTTTATACATGAATGCTTAATTTTATATTACCTATAACATTTTTAAATGAAAGTTTAATTTTATACTGACCAAATAATTTTATTTACTTGAAATTGTATAAATATTAAATTACTAATGATATATTGTTATTGTTGATTGATAATGCAAATAAATAAATAAATAAATAAATAACCCTCTATCTATCATTTGAAAATATGGTAATTATTTTTAGCGCAAGCAAAAGCATAGGGTTCGGTTGTTGATTTCTATCTTTGTATGTATTCAGTATTCCATTAGCCTAATATTGTGATTTACAGAAAGATTTAGAGAAGAAATCATGTGGAGATAACTAATAAGATCTTAACAACACATTAATATTTTAATTCTAATTAAATTAAATTTTAAATAATAACATCAGAAACCATAAAATATGATTGTCTTTAAATGTAACGTGTTACATGCATGCAAGTTTTTCTCTTCTCTTATGATTTATGAGAGGAGATTGGCATTCGCTAGGTTCCAGGGCCATACAACTAGGAGATCATCTCATTCATCAATTCATCATATTATTGTATATGTTTTCATCATGATAATGGTAAAATTGTTTTATTTAAAAATAATTTAAACTTTGGATTATAAAATTTTTATTTATGTAATATTATTTGAAAATATTTTAGATTCATCTTACAGATATACTTCAAATTCTGAAATATTCTTTTTCTTTTTTCTTATCCTTCAAAATTCAATTCACAAATAAATTTGTGATTTCAGTTTTAAAGAAAAAATAAAAAACTTAAAAATTATGAAATACAATGATAAAAACTCAAACTTCATTCTAATCATAAATAGATTGCCTAGGTTCGGGTCCGGAGTGACAATTGTCATATGAAAACACCCTTTAGCTATAGTTTCCCTTAACCAAACCACTACAAGTTTCATTTTCTTTTTATCTAAAGCTTAACTCAGATAGAGAGAATGTATAATCATTACATTTGTTATGTGACATGATTTGATTGGTTTCATGTTGAAGATAGATTTAGATTCACTCTCCAATTTCTTTTAGGGTGAGTAGGCTTGTTTCCCACTTACAAAAATTTGACATTGAAATTGGAAGATAAAATAGGAGGCATGGATGTATATAATTTTAGGATGGAGATCATCTATGTTAAATGGTGTCTCGTTTCATATCCTAAAGTCAATCAGAGTCTACAATTTTATTATTTTTTACTTTTAAAATTTTTATTTTATCCATATATCAATATATGATTGATTTGGAACAGAGAATGAGACACCGTTGAAAAATCTTCTTCCATAATTTTAAGGCTGAAAGAAAGAAGTCCAAATGGAAGCCAAACCCATAGTAGACTAATAGTAACAGCTCAATCCCGTTAATTTTCTTTGAACTACTTTACATGAATTAAGATTTTAGTTATTATATATAATTTTATTACATGTGTTAATAATTATAGTGTTTTATAAAGTTATCATTTGATTATTATGAATCACTATTTTTCTCTTTCCAGTACCAAATGAAAATACTTTAATAACAAAATCAATTAATATATTTACATTTTTTTTACAATCATCCTGAAAATCAATAATAAGCAGAAGAAAAGGTATATTGATATTATGCATTTTGAATGGTTATGGTGATGGCATTAATGTTATCCCTATCTTGCTCTCGTTTCCAATCTCCCCACATTTCTTGTTACAATCCAATTCCATCACGTAGACTCACTCTCTTTCAACTTGTCACTGCCACTATAGGTAATCAAAAAACCTTTTTCTGTGTTTTTCTCTCTCTTTTAGACATGTTAGTTAGTTATTTAACTAACTATTAGTTGGTTCATTTGGTTATTAAGGTATTCCACAGACACAATCCCAGTTTTTTGGTGCAAAAGGGTCTGAGATTTTTCAAGTATCTGAGGCAAATGTTGCATCAGTAAAAGACCAAAATTTATTTAATTGGGTCCAAAATGACAATAGAAGATTTCTCCATGTTGTTTACCATGTTGGGGACTTGGACAAAACTATAAAGTATGTTACTTTTTAAATTTTAACAAATGGGTTTTCTTCACTTGTGTTATATACTTACATTGTTTGTAGAATTTGAATGCAGGTTCTATACTGAATGTTTTGGCATGAAGCTGTTGAGAAAGCGTGATATTCCAGAAGAGAAATATTCAAATGCTTTTCTTGGATATGGGCCAGAAGATTCTAATTTTACAGCTGAACTTACTTATAGTCAGTTCACACTGGAATAATACTTGCTAACTATTTATTTTTTTAAAAGAAGAAACTTTAAAATCATTATGCATGTTCTTATCAGTTATCACAAAATGGGTTCTCATCATGCATTGTGATTACAGGTTATGGAGTTGATCACTATGACATTGGAACTGGTTTTGGTCATTTTGGTGTTGTAGTTGAAGATGTAAGCATTTATAAGCTTTCGATTAATGTAATCTTATGTTGTTCAGCAACCAAAAAGTTTTGTTATCTTCACAATATGAAATTTCCAGAGCAATTTAAAAACTAAATGGCCTTTAAGATTATCTCCATTGCTTGTGCTCACAGTTCATTTATGCTGTGTGAATTTATGAGAAAGTTATGATTTTTGTGATTTTATACTGCAAATTTTGTAGGTTGCTAAGACTGTGGATCTAATAAAGATGAAAAGAGGAAAGATTACCAAGGAACCAGGATCTGTCAAAGGTGGCAGTACAATAATTGCTTTGGCTGAAGATCCTGATGGCTATGAGTTTCAGCTTTCGGAAAGAGGGCCTACTCCTGAACCCCTATGCCAAGTGATGCTCCAAGTCGGCGATCTTGATCGCGCCATCGCTTTCTATGAAAAAGTGAGTGAGTAGTTTTAATTGCTCCTAGTGTCAAAGTTTCTTCATGCATGGAATTTCAGCTTGCTTATATATAAAGCTTAAGCCTTAATGTTTTTCCTTGTCATTGCTGATCTTGAAGGCTCTTGGCATGCAACTTCTCCACAAGAGGGACAATCCTGAGTACAAGGTAACCTGCAACTATTAATTAGCCGAAATATTGAACGGAATCATATTCGCCAAAATAGTTGCTTAAATAGGTTTAAGAGTAGTTACATATAAGTAAGCATATCCTTTAAGTTGGTCACTTTGGGTGACCAGTGAATGTATTTGAAGACTACTTGGAACTTGGAAGTCTCTATTTCCCATAGTAGTATGGTTCTCTCATCTGTTGGTAAATTTGAAAACATCTATATTGCAGAAGGTAGCTGTTAAAATGAGTTTCATCTTAATGAAAACCTGTTAAGATTTAGAAAATTAATGCCAGTTTTGACAAACTTATGCTAATTTTATGTTAGGATTGTTTGTGAAAAGTATGTTTTTTTGTGAAATTTTCTGCTATGCTTTCCATGTCTACAGTATACAGTAGCCACAATGGGCTATGGTCCTGAAGATAAGAACACTGTCCTAGAACTGAAATATAATTATGGAGTCACTAATTATGACAAAGGAAATGGTTATGTACAGGTAGGTTCTACTCTTTTCTGTTTTCTAAAGAATGGTTTTATGATTTTTGTGAGTTCATGACTGATCATATGACCTTCTAAGAATGCAACTCATTCTATGTTTGAACAGATTGCAATAGGCACAAACGATGTCTATAAAACTGCAGAAGCAGTAAAACTGTGTGGAGGGAAGGTTATCCGTGAACCTGGTCCCTTGCCAGGTATCAACACAAAGATAACAGTTTTCCTAGACCCTGATGGTTGGAAATGGGTATGGCCTCTTAACCTTTTTGCTTTTATGAGATTTTTATTATGTGCTTCAAGACTTTACCTCATCACTAAAAACTTGGCTTTACATTGGCTGATATAGTCTTAAGTATTTGGTTGATGAATTGTAAGTGGTTTATGTAATGTGTAGTAAGAGTAGAAAAACAAGTTAACATGATATAGATTATTGTATAAGTGTGAGGAATTGCATGCAGATAAACTAATGGTTTATGTAAGCACCAAACAGGAAGATATGAGTAAATTTTACTTTGATCTGTGTTTCAAATTTTCTGATCTTGTTTTCTCCAAAAAAGGATATGGAAGCTGATATTGTTACCTTTTCACCTTAGAGTTCTCCAATTATGTTAAAATTTGGAAGCTGCAACTTATTTTATTTTTTCCTTTTGTTTCATTTATACTTCATGCAGGCATTTGTTGATAATGTTGATTTTCTGAAGGAATTAGAGTGACAAAAGGCACATTTCACTAGTAGTCTAATCATTTTGCTGGTGAAATCTTATAGCCATGATGTCAAATATACACTCTACAAGCAACCCATCCAATCTTTCTGAGCATGAAAAAGAAGAGAAAAGTAGAAGCAATTTATTTACAGCAATCCAATGTAAACCATTTTTTTATGTTACTTTGTCACAGCAATTCAACATATGCTGGATCCCCTCTTGCCAGAACTGTTTATCTCCTTTACTTCCACATTCAAATTCTATTATCCTGTCTGCTGTTTTTATTCCAAAGTATGCCTTCTTTTCGCTGCTATGTTCCTTCCCCCTTCTGGGCCAAGCTGGGATATCACTGCAGATTCCATTGACTATATCTGCCATTTTAAGTCATATGTTAAGATTGTTGGCAAAGAGTTGTAAGAATAAAATAAGTTAGTGCTGTGTACAAAACTTTGCTTACATTTCTTCTTTTTCCTGAATGTTCCTGCCATGTACTTGCTCTTCATTTTGACTACAACCTGTTGTCATTTTGTGTTGAATAGATATTAACACTCCTTTATTATTTGATGGAAATAGCAATGAATAATCATTTTGCTTCTTCTGATGATATGATCTGTGATGTGATTTTCAAAGAGTAAATATTTGATACATGCCAATGTATATGAAACCAGTTTAGATTGCACCATTGCCATTTTTCAGGAAGGGTATAATCATTGTGGAAATCAAGGGAGGGTAAATGTAGGCACCTTACCCTATGAGTAGAGGCTGTTTCCATGAACATTTTTGCAAAAATGTCATTCAAAAATTACAAACCTTATATATAACATGTAACACTACTCACACAAGTATTTTAGACAGACATATACTCATGCTCTGATATAGAAATCTGGAAAAATCATTATAATCAGCAAAATTGTGACCAACTGAAAACCTTGATTTTTGTTAATACTATAGATAAAACTTGCTAGTAGTTGAAATATATGTATATGTAGAACTGATAGATATGACGTTTTAGAAAGGCTGTCATACTTACTTTCATTATGCTCCTTCTAATTGTAATTTTAACGGAACATGACTTACGATTGATCACTATGACATTGTTCGGTCCTTGTAGTCAACTCCATCTGATGGGATTAAGGCTTGGTTGTTGTTGTAATAGTGCGATCAATTTTATAAGTTAACTTGTATGAAATATTGATCTTTTTTAAACCACTGCATCTAACAGAAATTATTGGAAATCGTGACTATAATTTGTTAATGGGTGTATGAAGTGTCTTCAAGCAATTACCTGCAAATCCGAATCTACATCGAATGACACTTGCTTCCAGTGAAGAGCTCCTTCATTGACAGTTAAAATATCAAGGTCAGGGATACCCATGTTAGAAATGAAAATCACTTCATTCATTTGGTTTTTTTAATTATTATTCTTTTCAATGAAGCTTTCTATGGCAAACATGTTACAAAACATACCTTTTCTTGTACGTTTGAGAAGTTCTCCTCCTGTAAAGACATAGTCCAGTGCAGTCAAGATTTTTGCTTCTTTGCTTTCGTCATACTTTTCCTCGACTAAAGGCAATGTTGTGGCTCCAAGCCCCTTTTGCAGCCTTGTCTTTAGAGTAGCAGCTCCTCGCAAGGCTACTCACAAAGTGTTTAATTTGTTAGAGTTTCTCTTATTACTTTGTCTATGTGATGATATGTATGGGAAATCAACTCAGAGATTGTTAGATTAAAAAATCTGCCTGAAGATTAAAATTGGTTTAGTATATTATAATACATGGAGTGAAAAGAAGTGAAGCTGTTGAATATAGTTCATTCCTTTCTGAGATTTAATTAATGAACTTTTAGGTTCTGATACCTGTGGCTGCTCCGGCTGTTAGAGTCATTATATCACCATTCGTTTTTGCATTAATGGCAGAGTTGACTGCTGTTGCGATTTGGTCATGTTCAGCTCCCATATCTTCGGCAATCTCAATGCAGTGAGAAGCTACTAATGCTGCTGCAGATGCAATTGCAGCAGAAGACATGGTATGGTTCTTTTGGTCTGCATCAATCAGTTCAGCTGATGCTGTCGAAGCTGCAACAGCTGCAACAGCGGCAGCTACACTTGCCACGGATACTGCGGCATGCAACTGAGCATTATGGGTCCTAATTTCCTGTTTTTTCCTCTCCTTTTGATCTTTCATCCATCTACCCGTTGTCCTCCCTCTTAGCAAGCTCCTATAAAGCTGGTGAGCAATAATTTGAACCAAGAATGAAGAATAGAGAAAACAAATTACTGAGTAATAACAGATTGAGCTAGTATATAATTGAAGCTAAGCACTAGGTTGAATTAAGATACCCCATTTCTGAGCAAGTTTTGACTGGAGAGGAATTCTGGATTGAGTGCTTGATGGAGAAAAAATAAATCCTGTACATAACGGATTACTAATTTCTTAATTTGTAAGATAACATTTGGTAAACATGTTAGAACAAAACATTTTTGCTTGGTATATTCTATATACAGAACAGGACATAACACTGAAAAAATTGAACATTTTGGTTCTACTCAGCAGGACATCTTATCCCAAGGTGTCACTTGATGTTACTTTTTGTTCTGTCCATGAACCAAACACTACCTTAGTTGCTCGACAGAATGAGGTTGAATTTTGAAGATGTGAGTATTAACAATTGATAAAAACAACTACAGTGATTAAATTACTGAATTCGCCATCGGTAAGTAGATGATTTTAAAGTGAAAAGGGGAGTTCATTTAACTGACAGCAAGAAACTGTTCTGCATGAAAGCATGCTGATGCCAAATGATAAAAAGGCCAGCCAATTGACCACTTTAGTTATTAAAATTACAACTAAAAAGAGGGTAAATTTTTTCTGGTATAGGCTATGAGAATTCGATCGGACAAGTGTATTTAAAAGTTATAACACTTCGATATATGGATATCATGATTATCATCATATGTAAGTCAACATGAAGTAGTAAACTACCTTTGTTTGGTCCTTGTCCTTTGATGAAATTGGAGGGGGAAACCGGTTTAGTAGCTGCTCAAATAATTTGCATCAGAACCAATATTAGTATATAACAGCACACAAAAAAAGGTCCATGTTTTTATATTGAAGAATCCTAGGATCAGAATAAAGGTCCATGTTTTATATATTTTCTTTCCATTTAAATTCTCTTGTTGGAGGGTCAGATTCCTATTAATCTCATTCTCTTCTTTTTCCTTTTCGCCTCCCTCATGTTTTGTGTGCCATAAAATCTGTTTTAAAGAACTAACATGTCTTTTGCATGCTGCATTGCCAGCTATAAAGGAATTAGCTAAAAGATGTGCTCATGGCCTAATTTAAATAGCCCTTTTAAATTCTTATACAGAATCAAAGCAAATATTCTTACAGAACCCTTTGAAGCATTTGAACCCTTGGTATATGATTCAGTACCAACAGGACAGGAAAGTGGCTTCTCAATACCAGTGGAAGCTGTAACATTAGTGTCGTGCAGTGCTTTGGAGAGTTCCGTGGCCGAAAGACTCCATGATCTAGCAAGGAACTGCATAGATTCAGTTGGAGTATCAGGCGCCACACAAGATGATGCAGACCAAACTGCAGGAGCATTCTCATCTATGTTTTCCAGCTGATGAACTGAGCATTTGAACATGCTTGAGCTCACTGAAACAGTAGTCACAAAAGGAGTTAAATGTTTTCATATAAATGAAGCTTAAACATTACAATAATTAAAAGGAGTTAACTGTGCCTGAAGGAAAAAAATCAATAGACAACAAATTTTACTCATTTTACCAACCAACCAATGATGGCACTCACTTTTAAAGACTAAAGAGTAACACCCTCAGGCTTGAATCAATGAAGACTCATAGTAAGAATGAGAATGAAAGTTGAGAAAGGAGGAGCAACAGTGAGATATTTAGCAAGAGAATGTGGTGATGTTTTTTTACTGAGGAAATGAAAACAACATAAAAGATTCTAAGTGGAGAACAAAGGACCCAATTTAAAGGTCATTCATTCATTGTCTCCAACTTAAAATGTTGCTTTTGATCTCCACCTCTTAGTGCTTTATGCAAAAAGAGTTAAAGACCTGTTTTTATGGCAGCCAAGGTCATCATTACCCAGATTCTCCTTTGTCACCATTATCTTTCCTAAGGTTGAGTTTCGGGTCCCATTTGTACACTGCTTCTTTCTTTTTATTTTTACAAAAATAGATAACGTAATAAACGCTTAAGTTAGAAAGCATTGCTAATTCATTGGTTCCAGAACAAGTTTATATACATGACTGTGTGTCTTCTTTATACAGTTTCCATGGCCGAAGATCGTTTTATGAGAAAAACGTTGTAAGGAAAGGTTCCCACTCAAACACCTGATCATACTATGAGTTTAAATTTTTACTATTTGGTACTCTGAGAAACCCAAAAAAGGTTCTTCTCTTTCGTTCTTTACTCCTTTTCTTTAATTTTGTTTCTGACTAGTGAGAAAGGTTATGCATTTATAATGTCATACCCATTTTTTGGACTACTGCAATATGAACTATTACAGATATCTTTTAACTAAAGATGCAGATTTTGGCAATTTAAAGAGAGCCATCAGCACCAAATATAAGGCACAAAAGTTACCTTCACGTAATCACGTTCCATCACTGAAATCTAATTACTCCTCATTTTATGAAAATTGAGCAGACAAGCACCAACATTTGCAGGGTCCTCTATTTCACTAATTTCGATTATCGAACATTAACTTGGCGCCTGGAACTTCTAATTCTATGTAACCAAGTCCACTTTGGATTAACACCAAATTCAAGAGAACAAAATGAATCTGATTTGTTTCAATAAACTATGAATTGTATTGACTTTGGAGACATTGGCTTGCTGGGGAAGGGATACAATATGATAATATGACTTGTTAGAAAATTGATAATTACTAACAAACTTAACTGTACAAGAAATGACCCAAATTTGTTGTTGGCAACAAATGCTCTAAAGAAAAAATGAAAGGTGATTAGGCTTTCCCCTCATCCATGCATCTTTTTTTCCATACAATGATAGTTGTGAAGTTTGAACCTATGAACTCATCATAGTTATAATTAAAACCCTGAGCCATGCCGCACAATGCCAATTCTACAGCCACCAACATACCTTATTCTTTAATTGCTCTATCTCATTACTTTCCCTCTTCCAATCTCAGTATATGATGCATTCAGCGTTTCACTTGGTAGGATGGTTTCATGTGCAGGAAGTTTGTCATAGCATGTAAAAGGCATCTTCCTTGTCATAACATTCTACTGTTTTCTCTGATTAAGTGGCATGACATTTACAAAAATTGGGAAAACAAACTCTAAGTGATTCCACCAAAATTCGTGTCTGAGGCTCACCAACATTCTGCAGTTATGTACAACGTTTGTGATAGTCAAAAGACTGCAATAGATTTCCAATGAAAGCTAAATAATAATATAGCAAAGAGTTCAAGTTCATATTCAAGATAAGCAGTTTCCCTACCTACTATTTGGCTGAAGAAATCCGGCGTAGTGATGGAATCCAGCTGCTTGAAACACGAGCATTAATACCTAATACATGACCCCGGTTTGAGGTTTCTAAGGGCCTTTCTGGTTTTGAGATATTGCCTGTAGATGATCCGGGCATGACAGAGGAAGTAGATGGACCATTGTACACATTCTACACAAATTTATCTTAGTTAAATGAATTGCTTCAGCCAAATAAAAAATTCAAATTACAGATTAGTATAATTGAACTAATAAATCTAAGATGCTGAGTGGAACAAGAACACCATATCTTAGAAAATACATAGAGGGACTACCCTTTTATTTTTCAAAGATGGTATTAAAGCAAGATAGCCAATGTTTGAAATTTCATTGAGGTCACTTACATGTTTTTCTGTGTGATTCTTGGCATTCGGACTCTGAATATTAGATGGCTTAGGTTGCACACGCCCACTTGGCCGATCAAGATGGGCTAACTGTTTTGTTATAGAAATTTGGGCTGAATGATTGACACCTGAAAAGGGAATTTAGGGCATCAGGATATGATCTGTAGAAAGCATTGCACACTATCTTGTAAGGCTATATCAATTCAGCAGTCATATCTAAACAAAAATTCCAATAATAAAACAGAATTCCTTCAATCGCGTGATGCAAAACTGAAGTTACCTTTATGCCGCCTATCCACAACCATTGGTTTTAGACTGCTAGGCACGGTATCTGCAGGCTGCAAATTGTCATACACTGAGGTTAATAATAGAATAAAATCGTTGAAGTTCAAATGCAAGCTATCAGAAAATCCAGGTAACTTTGTCCAGTAAATTCAATCCAGACTACACAACTGAGAAAGGAGGTTAGAGCAGCTTTTATGAAAACATTCAACCGCAAAAATAATGGTACGGCAAACAACTCTAGCTGGCAATCATTCAAAATGGGTAGGCCAAGAAAGTACTAACATATGATGAATTTTGTCTCTTTGCCAGTTGACGCTGCTGATATTTTAGGATCGTCCAGTCAAATAAATTGTCAGAGTCGTATCCTGCTCAAAAAATTCAGCCAGTCAAGATTTCAATTGCATAAAGGGAAATTTAACTATAACAACATCATGGAACCACCAAAAGCATAATAAATGAACACAGAAATCAGTAATGCATATTATTTTATTCCCAGACAATGACAAAAATTAAGAATAAAATGAAATACTTCATAGAATTCCACAGCCTTAAACGTTGAATTTATGTTTTTGAATTTTGGAGAAAGACTAAAGGATGAAAAACAATAATGACTTTGTAATCAAGTAGGTCTAAACTTCAACCTATAAATTTGTACTCTAAGAAGAATAATTCTTCACAGAAGTACAGATGCATTTTGGAACAATTTAGCATAGATTGAGGCACAAAAGTCAAATAGTAAGTGACATTCATTTGAAGTATTATACTTCTACAGTTAGCACCGATGTGGCAACATAATCAATGAATAAGCAAATTGTCATATTTAACAAACAACGATGTCCAACATTTCCGATTAGCAGATAAATTAGTTAAAATCAAGCACATGCATAAAAAACAATACAATACCTTCACGAGTGAACAACTCACGAAAAAGCCGCTTCAAGAATCCATAATCTGGGCGTTGATCAAATTGCAAAGACTGGCAATAATGGAAGTATGAAGCGAACTCCACAGGATATGACTTGCAAAGCATCTAATGACACAAAATATGGAGTCAGTGAACTTCTTTGAGGAACAGAAAACTTTAAGAAAATCTCCCTGGGGACGATGAAATCACATTTGATTAAATATAGTAATAAGACACTCCTGAAAGCTTTTATTTTAATTGTTCACTCAAGGATTGAAGTATTCAAACTAAATTTTGGGATTACAGTTGATTATTCCTGTTTACATAATTCTAATTGCCATTTCCTAATATTGGCTTCATTAACACTTTGGGATTGCCTCCCACTCTTAATACAAATGTATAGCAAAGTACCATTGGGGAAACTAACCTAATCAAACTCTATTTCAGTTGCTGACATCAGCAACAGCATGAGGGCCAGAGAAAAATAAAATTGAAAACTTAACTGGGGATAAAGGGGATCAATTGTTTTATAAAGTTGATAAGTGTGCATACCTCAACTGGAGTTGATAACTTTTTCTCACGAATCTTGTCATATTTTTCCTTTTTTGTGACAGCTTTTAGACCCTGCCAAGGAAGGCTAAAATGCAAGAACGAGAAAGTCAACCCCTGCGTTTACCAAAAAATCTGTGCAACTGAATGCACCATTCTTGTAACTCAAGATGCGTGGAAAATTACAAGGAAAAGGAAAAAACATACCTTCCTCTTAAAAAGTACATTAGAACATATCCAAGAGACTCCAAATCATCCCGGCGACTTTGCTCTGACAAAAAAAACAAATTTATGGGCAATTTGTAGGTTACAATCTGTAGCATAAAGAAGGAAAAGTTATTTCTACTCACCAATTCCTATGTGAGTATTGCAACTTGCATAACGAGCAGTTCCTGTTAAGCTTTTATTCTCTCTGGATGAGATCATCATGGTTAGAACAAATATTAGGTAATGGTACCTCGGCTAATTAAATTTAAAATGGTAAAGCACATGTAACACTAAGGAGTCAATTAGAAGAATGTGGAAAAGGAGTTAATATAATTCGAGAGACTACAAGTTGGAAGACATCTTATTAATAAACAACAAAGATAATTGATAAATTAAACAGAACAAAATATACCTGTAAGAAATATGCTTGTTCGTGTTAGGGTCCTTATATCTTTTTGCAAGTCCAAAATCAATAATATAAACCTGTATATTAACAAATTGCAGAAACTTAGATAAAAAATTGTAAGTATAAAAGGAATTACCAGACAGGAAAGTTATCCACATAAGTTAGCCATTGAAGAGAATGAACTCTAATATCTTACCTGACTTGCTTTCCTCCCAAGTCCCATTAGGAAGTTGTCTGGTTTGATGTCTCTATGCAAAAATCCCTTCGAGTGTGCGTACTCTATTCTTGTAAGCTGTAGTGAAGTAAATAAAACAGATATAATTCAATGCTTCCATTGAAAACTCTGAATGACGAAAGCATTAACTAAAAGGAGGCAAAATTTATAGGCAACACTAAACGTGGTAGTATCCATCCATAAGCAAAATTAGAAATCGGTAAGGAACAAATGCTGCCGTCTTAAAAACCTAAAACAATCCTGATACGAATGAGTGGTTACCATCTGATCAGCCAACATCAAAACTGTTTTTAGCGAGAACTTCCTCCCGCAATAGACAAAGAGGTCTTCGAGACTAGGTCCCAGAATATCAATAACTAGCACATTGTTGTCTCCATCAGTACCACACCATTTCATACTTGGTATACCGGCTAAAAATCGAAATAAGAGGAATCAGAAACAATACATAACTCCTGGGAAACGATGTTAGCGCATTTAAATTATTGAATTTCTTCTGCTATAACTTACTTTCTCCTTGAAGAAAATTATATAACTTGGCCTCGTACAGTAGTTGTGGATGCTTGGCCTTCTTGCTCTCCTAAAATATTCGAAATACAGCTTCTTTAAATCACTATTAGACAATATGCAAACTTCTAGCATGTACAGTTCTCTTCACTGAAATTTGCCGAAGTTTTCGATAAAATAATTTATGTGCTTCTAATTCAATGTAATTAACAGCATCCATCCAAGTTCAAAATGTTAATAAGAGGCACCAAAAGAAGCATTTTTTTTTGTTTCCTTAGGTGGTACATAACAAGCAGTAAGTGATTAACATTGCATTGATGCAACCCATGCATGTGAATATAAAACATGACATGCAGAGAAACACACATGAAATATGAAAAAAATATGTATATGATGTTTTTTTAGTACATGTAAAAGAACACATAAAAATACCAATGTTTTTATCAAAATGAAAATGATAAATTAAATAAATAAATAAATAATTGTAAGTGGAATGTTAAAGAGAGAAAGCTCACCATCTTGATAGCCACAATCTCAGATGTTTCGATATTCGAAGCTGAAAAAACCAAAAAATGAATCAGCAGAATAAGAAGAAAAAAAACATGCAAGAAATATAGAACAATAATCTATTAATTCATTTGAAAATGAAAGAAATGATGAAAAATAGAAAAAAGATTACCAATATAAATTTGACCGAAAGAACCGCTACCGATTTTGCGACCAACCTTAAACTTTCCGCCGATGATCCTTTCCATATCCATATGTATACTAATCGTTAATGAGAAATCAGAAAAGCAAACGAAAGCGTGATTTCACGATTCCAATGTGAATTAGAATGGATTCGTTGGAACACAATGAAGAGAATTGAAATTGAAAGGAATAGGAATAGGAATAGGAATTGATGAATGAGAAGCGAATAGGTTATAAGAGTTGGTGGAATAACCTGTGCAACCTAATAACCTAATCCACTCTCCCACACCAAACACGCTTTCTCACTCTCCCAAACACGCCAACTTATATAATATTACTATTTTCATTCTTTTCATCACTTTCACATTCAACAACTCAAATATACATTTTTATATTTACAAAATTGTCCTCCAAGTTTTCCTTCCTTATATATACTTTATCAAATGATTAATAAATAAAATATAAGGAAAAAAATATGTTTTATATATTATTATTATTCAATATTCATGTTTTATTATCATTTATTCTTTAAAAAATAATACAAATGAATATAAATAATATATTAAATGTATATACGTCTATACATTGATAGTACATATATTACACTAATAAAATATTACTTAAAAATATATGTTATTTTTATTTTTTATAGTAGAAAAATATATATTCTTTCTTATGAGAAATGATATATTTACACTCAAGTTAAGTTACATTAGTTACACTTAATTTTAGCCGTTCGTTTTCATAAATTCAATGGATAATAATGATGAGTGAAATAAGTGATGAGAGAAAAAAGATAAATTTTAAATTAAATTTAAGTTTCACCTACTTAACTTGTTGGATTTAAAAAATTAAAATACTGAAATTGAGTATAACTTAAATTGGATGTAAATGAATCCTCTTGATTTCTTATATATTATAAAAATGAAAAATCAAATGTTTTTTTAATTTGGTAGAGTATAATTCACTAATTCAAAGTTGTAATTTTTATATAAAAAGGTGAAGTGGAGAGAAAAATACAGGATGGGTGAATATATATTTATGATTTTATGTCCAAAAGGGAAATTATAATTTAGTATATAAGGATAAGGATTGATTGATTCATAGTTGACATTATCTATAGTATTAAATGTATAGTATTAAATTAGAATGTAATAATACATTAAATAAAGAAACAACCGACTGCTTCAATAGTAGATATACATAATCTGAGTTAGAAATCTAATACTTCATGTAATGTGATCCAATCACCTCGAATATTCCTCTTGCTATTGCTAATACCTTTCGTGACTAAATTATATAATGCATGAAATTACCTTATGCATTGCGTGCTATTTGTTTATTAACTTTATTCAGAATGCTTTAATAAAATAATCTAGTTTTGAATTTACCAACAAAGATTGTACAGAATTTAAATTGGATAAGGTTGTCCATGACCACATGCTTCTAACTTCAACCATGGAAGGAAATATAGATTCTTGTTGAGAGAAAGATTTATACAAACTCCATACTCTATAATGAAACAATCTAAAGTGGTTATTTTAAGTTATATATAATTGATTTTTCTTGATTAAAGTTATATATATATTCAAAAAATAATATAAATAGATAGTAAAGTTTATATTAATTGTGTATAAATCTTACATTGATAATATATAAATATTACACTCAAATAATATTATTCCATCAATAAAATGAGAGAAAGACACGGGGTATTATAGTTATTGTATTGACCTTATTTATAAAAAAAAACTGATTTTAACTCTAATAAATATTGTTGTAATACATTGTTTTTCAAATCTGACACAGGCTTGCATTAATTTTTATTTTGTATAAAAGTTATGACATTAACACTAATGGTGACAGAATTAGTCATGCCTCTTGCGTGAGTTCACATGATTTCCAAAATAAAGCAAAACAGGAATTCAGGATTAGTCAGCTGAATAAAATATGTTAACAAATCGCGTTGACCTCGATATTGACGTTGTTTTTAGAATTAAATTTAATAGTTTAAATCTAATTACTAGTATAAACCATTAGATTTTCATAGAATTAATGTTATGATATTTATTCTTGGAGTAACTAGATTTCCTCATTTTCTTTATGTTATTGTAGGCAAAATACACATACTGACAATGCATAAATTTAATATACTATCACTATATTATCTATCATTTATATTTAATTATAAAATTAACTCTCTTCAAAAATATAAATGTAATCCAAGTGAATGATAAATGATATGGTGATAGTATATAAATCTTTACAGATATTATTTTTTTTTTTTTATTTGCAAAAAGGTTATATTTCTAACAAACTTCCAACACATTTTAGTTATTATTTCATTTTCGGATAAAGCTTGTTTAAGATATATGTATGAATATAAAGATATAAAACACAAATAAGAAACAAAGATTTTTATTTATTAGAACAAAATTTAAATGTGCAGATGTTCATCAAATAACACTGCTATTTTATTTTTGACACCCCTCTACCACTTCTCTTAGAACCTCAGCATTTAACTTTATCGACAATTGGACACATGTGATCAATAGAAACGCGTCAAGAAAAATATTAAAGGTAACTAAGATAGATTTATCAAGGAAATGTTATGTTAACAACGTTAGCTAGTGTTTAGTGTTATAGAAATGTGATTTTTTTTATATTTATTGGGAAAAATGATTAAACAAATAAGATTATGGGCATTGACATCTTTTAATATGGGAGCATTTTTATATTCACATAAATCACATTCCTCTATGTCACATAGAAATATGCTCAAAATCATGTTAGATGCTACAAGTTATCTTCGCGCGTGCTCTTACATAATCAAAATAAGAAAGAAAGAAAATATTATTATTGGGAAGTAACTTATTTATAATGTTTTAAAATGTGAGCAACTTCAAATTCAAAGCACTTTTTTATTCCCTCAACTAGTGTCCGTGCACCAAGAGAGAGCTCACTCATAATGGGGAATAAAGGAGAAAATGAGGAAGGAAATTAAAGAGATAAATGTGTCTCACCTCTAAAAATTATCCTCAATTTTTGTTAATTATTAATAAGATTTTTTTTTTTGTTAAATTTAACTAATATCATTTGGTAAAAAATTAAAGACAAAAATGTATTATTTGTACCTCGTATGATTTTTAGAAAGTCAAAGAGATTAAATAGGTCTTCAAAAGATAGGATCGTCATTTAATTATTTTACGGAACAACAATATACAAATATGGCCTGAAACAAGAAGCTCTTAATTAGGATTTAAGGACATGAAAAAAGCTTAACCCAAAAGACTAATTTATTAGGTGGGAGAGGCTCATGACTAGAGATGACAAAACGGGCATTGCCTGCAGGCGCGCCCGCATTTTTTTGCAGGCAGGGCATACAAAATTTGCCTATTTGCTCGTTTCGCCCGACCCGTTTTGCCCACCAAGTTTGCGGGCATTTCCATTGGGCATGCGGGCGGCCTATAAACACAGTTTAAGGAAAAAATAAGAAAATTTTAAATAAGTCATAATGTAATATGATTTTTAATCCCTAAAAAAATTGTGATATAATGTGATTTATTAAATTTCATATAAAATATAAAAAAATTTGTTAATTTTTTATCTTCAACTACTTTATTTAATTTAATTTTATTTATTATATGAATTATTTATTTATTTTAATTATTCAACAATGTCCGCGGGCAGCCAACTAGCCCATTTTAAAACGGGTAGGACATTGAATTTTGTCTCTTAACCAATGATGGCATGCCTGCGCCCGCTTAAATTTTTGCGGGCATTTACAGGCGCTGGCTGAACGGGTCGGGCGGCTCGTTTTGCCATCTCTACTCATGACTTAAGTACCACATTAAATTTGTTATTATACTCAATATGAGACTTCTAACATGACCGCCCCTTTATGAACCAACATCCAAAACAACGACTTTACTCGCCTATCAATATTTTATAATATACCTTAATCCACCCTATAGGTTATTCTTTTTATGGCACAACTCTCAATGGTCAATTGTTAGACTTAAGCATATAGGGAAAACTCAACCCAAAAGACACTAGCTGGAAGAGCCTGATGACTTAAATACCACATTAAATTTGCTATTCTACTCAATGTAGGACTTTAACATACTATCTACCACATAAGCTGCAAGGTTGTCATATCTAACACCACTCTAAAATTACTTAAAAAAGTACTTTTAGATTACTTTCATAATGAGATTCAAGCTCACATCCTTATGAGATAAATCTCTATCCATTGAAACAACCCTCATTAGTTCACTATGTTTGTAGGACTTGAGTTTCCCCTAGGAATGGCAACGGGGCGGGGTGGGTTTGCACATACCCAAACCCGAATCTGAAATTCAAAACCCGAACCCAAACTCAACGGGGTTGAAAATAAAAATACCATCCCCAAACCCGAAAAAAACCCGAAAATGATAAAGTGTTAAGGAAAATATTGTATTATTTTCGTGTAATTTTACTCTAACATTTCTATTTTCTCTTGTACTATTTCATTTCTTTTATGTTTGAAGATCCAATAGTATATAAAGTAACATTAGAGATTAAAAACAATTGGCAAATGATAGAAAATTCAATTTTAAATTGAATTACCTTACTTCGGGCGAGTTCGGGTTAGGGTCTTTGCTATACCAAACCCAAAATTTAAACCCGGGTAAAACCCAAACCCGAACCCAATCACATCGGTTTTCCCCGTTAAATTCGGGTTCGGTTTGGCGGGTACCCACGGGTTCGGTTTTTATTGCCATCCCTAGTTTCCCCCAACAGTAATATAGCTGCAGTTAAGTATCCATTCTCCACCTAGTGGGATTTTGGACAAAACCTCCTCAAAAAAAATTCATACAATCTTTCCATCCAAGATACAAGCATTACTTATTTCTCTAATTTATAGTCATGAACATCTTCCTAGATTTTGTCCTTATGATATGCTCAATTATTACTTACATGTACTATACCAAAGTTTATTACAATTTTAAACCCATGTCATACATGATTAGAAAAAGAACACAAAGGGACCATTTACGAATTGAGTTTTGGAGGATATGGAAATGAAAAAGAAGGTTTCAGAGCCATGAAATACACTTGTGAGATGACTATGAAGCCTTCCCTCCCTTCTCCTCTAATTAACTCGCAAACATACCCGAAATCAATTTACTATAAGCCTGGTGGTTTAAACAAAGGAACCACATTAAAAATGCCATCTATGTCTATGGGCAATCCAAGGGCCTTGTTAAGGACTGGTGAAATTGATGTCTTGCCCTTCCAAGTGTTAAACCAAGGACCCCCTCCAACTTCTAAAGCTGCCATATTACTTGTAACATCCAATATGATCTGCCATTTTCATCAAACATTAACCAAAATTTTCCATAAAGCACCAAATCAAGAATGCATTTATATGTGTTACCTTTCCCTTGCTGCCATCATATCTTCTTTCCCACATTTGTAGTTTTAGATCACCAAAACAAGTATCTTTACAAGCTTGTGAAAGCCCTGCTTCTGCTGTTGGAGCACGCAACGTAGTGCCTGGATCATCTGTTTTTCCTTCCAATTCAACCTGCCAAAGTATATACAACTTGCTAGTATTAATCACATATTCATTAACATGTTTAACCGATTCAACTATCCTCTTTTCATAAACAATCGTCGAATGGAAATTTAATTTCATAGTTTATATACATGTCATTAAATGGAAAATGAGTGACAAAACTTCAATACAACCTACAACTAGTGCGTATTCGTGTAGCACCAGCCTTAACTACCATCAAATAAAAAAAGGGCGGCTTAGTGCACGAGACTCCAACCCATTGGGTCTAGGGAGGGTAACTCTATGCAGACTTAACCACCATCAAATAATAAATTTAATAAGATAGAATTACCAGGTATCTGCCATTGTCTGCGGAAAAATACCAATAACCCCATGGAGTAACTTCCCAGTTAATAACACCATTCCATGGCACGAATTCATAAAACTTTCCACCATAATGAATTCCAATCTGCACAAGTTTGCAACATATTAAATATGAAGTTAGGAAAAATCAATTAAAAAGATTAAATGCACACAGGAACCTACAGAAGATGGCAAATATTCGCCTATTCCCATTACAATCACCATTTATGTCAGATGTAATCTTAATATATATTACATAAAGTCAGTGTAACAAAATTATGAAAAGATCCACAATGATAGCAATATGCTGTAGAAAGTTACCAATGCCGCATTTTCAAAAGTCTCTGTTATTCCAGGAATTTGCCTCAAGCCACCACCTACTGTAAGTGCAATTTCTCCACTACCACCTTCAAAAACATTACATTGCACCTGCATGTGACATCGAAAATCTGAGATGCATAAGAATAAACAAATCCCCATCCAAATAGTGGTGATAATATTTTTTGTCAAAAATATTGGTGATGACAATTGAACATCAATATACAACAAAACATGAACAAGATAGTCCTTTAGCCAAAGTATATGTTGTTAAGTCACACTTCATGATGCACAAATAGCAAAGGGCTCCACCTCCTACAAGCCTTAGTGAATGATGACTATAGTTCTTGCCTTCCAGCATTTTTATGTAAATAATTGATAATTGACTCTTCTAACATGTGTGTGTGGAGCAACTTAGATGAGAACACTCGGTTATTGTGACAAACGAGAACAATGAATCTTGGCCACTAGATCTTATTTGAATAATGAAGATTTAAAGAGACTCCCTCATGTCATTATGCGAAACTGCCAACTAAATAGTACATACCAATAAAAATAGATAATTTTTCTTGATTTTTAAAAATATAAGATTACAATCTTACCGTCATTTAATATTACTCATTGATTGACAGTCTTAATGACAACAACAAAAGAAGTTGGGATGGTCAAAGCTTTTTACAAGGGCAGGTGGGGAAAATAATAAATGCTCCATGGAAAAAGTAAAGTCTCTTATAAAAAGGAACATTAAAACTTTCTAGATGATGTCCTCTACTATAATAAGGAACGGGGTCGGGGGAGTAAATGTGCATGACATTGTTAATTAGTCATGTGACCTCTAAACAAATTTTTATCCAGACTATCCATGTCGAATTATATGGAGAAACAAAGCATTCTAACCACAATTTTCAAAAGACGAGGTTTGTGATACAATAGCATACAACAAGCTAGAGTTTCACAGCAAGACATGGAATTGGTGTGCTGGTGAGCACTAGGTGATGTTAAGACATAATTTTCTTACCCAAAACCACTTTCTAGGGAATCCCCCACCCCAGTTCTTTTCTGAATAAGATGGGGCATTTTCGAACTCTATCCTCTTGCCGTCCCACTCTATCCAACCTGAGAATCAATATTTATATAAAGACAATGAAAGAGGGCATAAACATAAATATTACAAACAAGAGTGGTTCATTTTTAAAGCCAAAATGAACCTCACAATGTGATTATCAAACAAGATCCTGAGAATCTAGTGTTAGTAACTCCCAATAGTGAGTTATAGGCATAGCTAGTTTAGTTAGAGAGAGCAAATAACCGGATAATTATAATTAATAAGTGTGATAGAATACAGGGACAGTTTTGGATTTCGGGAATTGAGGCCGTGAGAGCAGAACTCTCAATTTTTCCGGGGTTGAAAGAGTTTACACTGTACTCATTCTTGTTTTCTATGTTTTCTGGCCAAGTACCTATCATCCAGTCTTAGATCATACATTGAATTTGTAAAAGTGAATAGCATCATACTCTCCTACCTCTCTTTCTCTCATTTTTTCTTTTATCGAGCTATGGCACTCAGTCTCTCTCCATTCCTTTTCTTTTTCCAAGTTATGCTTTGGCTGTAAAATTAATTAGGAAAAAACTCGTTCGAGTGTAAAGCGAACAAAGGGGTATCCACCCTAGATTAGTTAAAGTGGAAAAAACTCCATTGCTTGCTCACTTTACACTGAAAGCTTACCTTAGAGAGGAGTGGCCATATGGAAACAATTATATCCTTTCAGCATTTCAATGTCAACTATATCTGATGCATCTCTCTCTAAAAACATGAAGTGTTATAATACTATAAATTTGCTGATTTTTACACTAAGATAATTCATTTGGCCAATAAAACTCAGAAACTATAAAGACACCATGGGGACTATCATTACATTTGGCAGTGCATACAGATACAAGTATAACTTAAGCACTTTATGGTCGTAATTCACAAACAGCTCAGTCATATTTTCCACATTTACTAATGTTGCATTTGGTAAATGACATTAGTAGTTAACTACCATAATACACTCAAACCAATGTTTCAGTTTAGACATGAAAAAGGCAGGACAACAGACCAGGCTATTAATAAAATATTGAATAGCCAAACGAGCAGCACTTGCCTGTAGATAATCCACCCGCCATGCATATTTGCCAATGTGGTTCAAAAACAGGAAAAGCTGCAAGCCAGCCAGCAGTAGACTTCTGTGCAGAACCAACATCACCCCAGCCGTAAACAGGTCGTGTACTATACTCCCAACGAGCCGTTTTTACAGTTTCTACATAATTTGACCTACAATTAAAACTTGTGTCGATGAGCCACTATAACCAGAGAGAAAATGCTAAAAAAATCAGATTTAACTCCGACCTTCCGTCATCACGGATGAAACCTTGATTCCAGAGGGGAGTGACTTGAAAACCTTCCAACACTCTATTATCAAATTCCTACACAAAATGACCAAATAAGAAACATAGCAACTAGCAAGTGGTAACATAGAATATGACTTGTTGCTGGAACCCTATTGTAAGCATATCTAGCAATTAGATTATAAAAGAATCTAAATTAGTTGCTTGAGTCTGGGTCACCTAAATGGATCAAATACACCATAACATTCTATGATAACTCATGACCATAGCAAACCTTCTAAATGATTTCACTCACCTATATTTTTGGTTGATCTTCATCTACCTTTTTTAGAATAAAAAGCCACCATGTAAAGACACTCAAAGACTATTAACTAAGACAAACTAAAGGGCATGTAAAAGACAACACTGAAGTTAAAAGTGAAGCAGGATAAGAAAAAAAACCAGCATGGTTGAAAGAGTGGTAGTGGTATATAAACAAACCTGAGGAGGAACCTCCTTGTTTGGAGGCCTAGAATTTTGTCTGGCCACAAAAGTGTTCCCCAACTTCAGCTCATGTCTACCTAAGAATTCCAAAAGCATCAACTCATAAGTTCAAAAATCCACAAAATATGAGAAACCCATTTCACAATTTTACATAAAATTAAAAAAAAAAATCTTTTCACAGCACAGTGGACAAATTCTTACTTCCCCAGAAGGAAGTGGATTCTGGAGAGTATTGACAAATGTATTTATCATCAGCACCAAGAATTTGAGCCCCAACACCAGTAAACCTAGACCCATATTGTGCTTCTTCCAAAGATGTCAACTTTTTTGGGAATGCAGGATTTTCCACAGAATACATGAAACAAAAACTTTGCCTTTGTTCAGGAATTGAAAGCTTGAAGTACCAACCCTCAAAGAATTTTCTACTAGTCCCATCAAAATGGTACCTAATAATCAAAATAGAGTGAGCATTAACAATAATAACAATAAAGAATGAATTTTGAAAATGAAATTGATGTATTTACCCGCTATGAGGGGTTCGAAGATCTCGGTTCTGAGGAGTGGGTAAGTAAATAGGTTTGGTTTTAACGGAATCTTGTTTTTCAGCGGTGGGGTCCACACCAGAGAGGGAATTGTACAGAACAAGTTTAGGAGAAGAATGAAGGTGATGGTGGAAAGTGAGATTAGTGGTGGGTTTGAGTCTTTTAGAAAAGGGAATGATGAATTGTGAAGAAGAGAAAGCGAGAGGTTGGTGACATAGCTTGGTTTCCATTGTTATCAACTATGTTAAGGTAATCTATTGGACCATTATTATATGCTTATTTAGGTTCATTTATCATAAAAGATTAGTGGATATTTTTGTTAAAAAAATTAATGGGTCTCTTTTTTATACTAAAAATTAACGGGCTTTCAATGTTATGGAATGGGTTGAGATTGACTTAGAATATGGGGCAACCTAATATTGGAGAGTGATGATTTAGAAACTGTCCATATCATTCTGATGGGATGCAGTTCATAATAGCAACCACACAGAGATTATGAGCACTACTCCAGATTTGATTCTGCATGACATAATTTATTCAAATTGTCATATTTGACTTATTAACGGATGTTGATTCAAGTATTACATGTTTGATTCTTCTTAAGTAATGTCTCGAGTTCGAGTCTTATAGATGAAAAAATATCCGCTAGATTGTCTACCGTGCTATGACTAATTGTGAGAAACAAAAAAAATATCAAAACTTAGGTAGATTTTTTCAGAAAAACTAAAGATTTGAGACTCAATTCTAATGAGAGCTCTCCAACCATCCTCCCTTGTTTTAGTTCATTTTTCTTTCAATATTTATATATATATTTATATAAAATCAAAACTACAAATAACTATCATAACACTAATTTTGACTTTCTAAAATTATCATTTCGTATCTCTTACATTAATAATCATCATAAACTTTCAAATATTATTTTTATTCTTCTTCACAATACATCATAATTCTTCCACACATTTTTTTATTTTGATATTTTATTCTTTAATTATATATTTGATTAATCTTCTTATATTTTAGCCTTTATTGAATTTCTATGTAATATTTCTAATATTAAATTATTTTTCTTTAAAGAATGTAACATAAAAATGATACATATCAGAAAAAATAAAAATGTGGCATTCAGATCGATATGCTAGTATCAAAAAATACTAAATAATTAAGCCACAAGTATTAATATCTTCACTACTTAAATAGAAATATTGATTAAATTATATATATACTTATTACAATTTTATAATAAGTACAATAAACATAAAAAAATATCATTTGTAATAGTTTATTTTATAAAAAAAATATATATACCAAGCAATTAGAATGTGAGTTGACACTCACGAGAAGGTGATAATACAATCATTAGTACAGAAGGTGATAATACAATTGGAAAACATTTTATAACGACCTTACATATTACATGCTAAGTAATTAATTATTAATTTATGCAATCATTAGTACAGAAGGTGATAATACAATTGGAAAACATTTTATAATGACCTTACATATTACATTCTAAACCTGATAAATTTATTTTCCTGATTTACCTTACATATTAGATAAATTTATTTTATATTTTGAACTTTGTTGCTTTTCTTAAGTCCAGAACACAGTTGCGTGACTTTATTTGACTTTATTGTAGTGATATGAGTAAGTTCTTCAAATCAAATTATAATCAAACTTTTTCTTCTTTAAGAATTCATGTAGTGTTTATACCATGTAAATATTGAGAACTTAATACCAAGTAATGGAAATGCGGGTTGACACAGACGAGAGTGTCTATGAACGCGCTAGATAATTAGTTAATTTGTGCAATCATTATTACAAAATGTAATAATGCAGTTGAAAAATATTTCATGACAACCTTACATATTACATTTTAAATTTCATAAATTTCTTTCACTGATTTCGCCCTAACCATGAACTTCACCTACAAAAATAATTGCGAGTCACTCCATTATTTGAATGTTTAATTTTAAAAAAATTAACTATTACACCAATTGAATATACTCATCTACAAATTACAATATTTAGTACAAAATACTACATTTGACATTTATAACTCACAATAATACTATCAACATGTTAGTCCATATAAAAGTTATCTTATCTACAATTGATATTTTAATATGATTGAGTTATAATAAGTAATAAATAAATACATATACTCTTAATCCAGTAAGTGTGATGTTACAAACAAATAAAATGAGAGGGCCAATATGAGTCCTCTAGTGACTCTGGCTTTTCTCTTCCATAAACAACCTTTTTGACTCTGTTGAAGAGGCATCATACAATAAAACAAAATTCAAATATACAATTTCTCTCTCACTCCTCAGATCCTTCTCTCGCTTCAATCGCCATCGCCATGCCGATTAGGGTTTTTCTTCTTTTTCTACTCTTTCTCTCTTTTACTAATCTCGCATCTTCCCTTTATCAAGATCAAGTTGGTCTCATGGATTGGTCAGTTTTCCCTCTAACCTTTTCAATTATCTCTAATTTTTTATCTAAAGTTTAATTGATTTATTATTCGATTATTATCTTAGTACACAATCGCGTTTGTGTTCAGACATACAAAGCTTCGATCGCAGTGGCTGATTTCCCTTTCTTTGCTGAATTTGATTGTCTAATGATTTCAGGCACCAACAGTATATTGGGAAAGTAAAGCATGCTGTGTTTCATACTCAAAAGACTGGGAGAAAGCGTGTTTTAGTGTCCACTGAAGAGAATGTTGTAGCTTCACTCGACCTTCGTCGTGGAGAGATTTGTAAGTCTGGTTTCTTTTAATGCTCTTGCTATATTGTTCAATTATGTTAATTTAGTTTTAGAATTGTAAATGTTGAATGTGAAATTGTAATACAATGATACCTAGGAAGCACGGACACATATACTGGATATGTATATGACGCGATGTGGATACAATGATAGGGAGAGAGAAAAATCATAAAGTAATTGAAAGATATATAGACAAAATTTCTTTAAGCTGCTTGTTATGACAAATATTTGGAGGTATGAGAAACATAGGTGATTCGTAGGATATGACAAATATTGAACTATAATCTTTAAGATGTTTCTCATAGCTTGTTTGTTATGATTTTGAGATTTATTTTGTTTGGAACTAGAAAGTGCTTGACCGTGTTTTGTTGCTTGCAGTTTGGAGGCATGTGCTTGGGACCAATGATGTTGTTGATGGACTTGACATTGCCCTTGGAAAATGTATTATGCTTAACCTGTGATTGTTTGGTACTTAACTATTTATTCTTATAAGATGTCACTTCTTACTATCTTGTCTTTACTGTACTATAGAGAAGGTATCAGTAGTCTTGCAACTGATTATTAAAGCTATCTCTCATTATAAAGATGTGGCAAAAATGTCATGGATTCTTGTTTTTATATGATCCTTTAATATTCATTTGTGTCAGCTCAGTTATCCTGAAACTTGCGTTTCCCTTCAAAATATATTTATGACCCTTTAATATTCATTTTTTTGTCAGCTCAGTTATCCTGAAATTATTATCAATATATGTCATATTCTATCTCATGCATGCTTAGTCATATACAGTCCTACTATTGATTTGTATTTTGTGATCCTCATTTGTGAAAGCATATGAAGATCTTGGCGTCATATTTCTAGATCATAGACACACCATTCATGTGCTTGCTTGTCTGTATTTGTGGAAATATATTAAAGTGATTGCTGCATTGCTGCCTTAACATGTAAGAGAAAAGTTAGTCATGCACCTATTATTCATCTCCATTGTTGGTGTCTACCGACTCCTGTCTAAATTTACCTTTTGGTTATATGCACATTTAAGGGCAATGATATTCTGTGTGTCTGTTGTCCCATTGTTTTGAATAATGGTATAAAATCAATAAAGGGATGTCAGCATGACCATGTTCACCATCATCATAGACTTGCATTGATCTTATCTTGAATTTTCATTAAATAGTATTTTATTTTCTACTTGTTTTTACTTTGTTAGAATGATTTGTTATGTACATCTAGATTTAATTAAATGTTTAGGTTATATTGATGATCAAACTTATAATATTCATTTAAATGCTTCAGATGTCATTACTCTTTCATCTGATGGAAGTATATTGAGAGCATGGAACCTTCCTGATGGGCAGATGGTTTGGGAGTCTTTTCTTCAGGGCTCAAAGGCATCAAAGTCAATATTGATCATTCCAGTAAGTGAGTAGTTTATTTATTTTTTAAATACATGTTTTTTCTCATTACATTCTTAGACATATGGTAAGGTTTTCCTTGTGACCTGAAGGCCATGGATCAAATCCTGGAAGCAACCCCTCCATTTGCGGAGGTAAAACTGCATATATCTATCCTCCTCGGACCCCACTAGGTGGGAGTCTTGCGCACCGGGTTGCCCTTTTATTCCTGTAAAGTACAAATCTGATTTTTTATTGAATAAATTTAGAAAAAAGAAATGAAAACAGTAGATGATAAAGCCATAAGGGATACATCATCCTCTAGTGTGGTGAAAAGGACTTGGACATAAAGTGAAATGTGATACTCCAACAAAACCTTTTAATTCACTTGAACATAACATTAGATGAACTCTCCTTTAAGTTAAACTGAACATGAACTCTAATAAGGTGATATAACTTGATGCTTGAAAATACAAGCTTCCTTTTTAGGTAAATGCACCATGCTAATGCAAATCTACCATATTGGTAAAATCTATCAACTTCTGTGCATTTATTGGTTATCTGCTAATCTACACTAAAATAATATAGCATGTGTCATACCCAGTACAATTTTCTGATTGACCTAATTCTCACCCTTAAGTATTTTTTGGTCGGTCATGAATACACACTGGACCTCCCTTCTACTGTGATTAATCTTTCTCTGGCCTTAGGTTTAGGTCAAAATGTAGTTCTAGGTTAATTTGAGAGTTCTCGAGAATTTTCCATGCACATGCAGTTAACTGCAGCTTTTGTTTATGCAGAAAAATTTGAAAGCTGACAAGGATGATTTGATCCTTGTTTTTGGTAAAGGGTGTCTACATGCTGTTTCCAGCATAGATGGTGAAGTTCTGTGGAGACATGATTTTGTGGGTGAAAGGTATACCAGTTTTGAGTTTGGTGAGCATAATGTTCATTCTGTAGCATGACATTACCATTAATGTTAGTATCTGCATGTTTGCAGCATCGAGGTTAGCCATATCATTCACTCTCCTGATGTGATCCATGTAGCTGGTTTTGTTGGTTCTTCAGAGTTTTATGTATATGGATTGGATGCTAAGAATGGAGAGCTGTTAAAGAACAATCATGCAGCACTCCCCTATGGTACTTTTGGGGAATTATTATTAGTCTCAAGTGACATTCTTGTGTTATTGGATGATACAAGGTCAAATATAGTAACACTAAACCTAAAAAATGGAGAGATTAGTTACAGCCGGAAACAAATTTCAGAACTCATAAAGGATTCATCTGGACAGGCAGTAATATTACCATCAAGGCTTCCGGGAATGTTCGCATTAAAGATCAATTCCCATGTTCTTCTAGTTAAAATAACAAACGAAGGTGAGTTGGTGGTGGTGGACAAAATTAATAATGCAGCAGCTGTTAGCGATGCTTTATCAATTTCCGAGGGTCAACATGCTTTTGCTTTTGTTCATCATGGAGACAATAAAATTCACCTCTCTGTAAAGGATGTCAATGATTGGAATGGTGATTTGCTTAAGGAAAGCATAGTAATAGACCACCAAAGAGGAAATATTGATAAAATTTTTATAAACAACTACGTAAGGACAGATAGATCTCATGGGTTTAGAGCACTGATGGTAATGGAGGACCATTCACTTGTATTGGTACAGCAAGGAGAAATTGTTTGGAGTAGAGAGGATGGTCTTGCATCAGTTGTAGATGTTACAACATCAGAACTACCTGTGGAAAAGAAAGGTGTATCTGTGGCAAAAGTGGAACAGAACCTCTTCGAATGGCTAAAGGTATGTCCCCGATATATTTAATTAGGACATCAACCTGAATTGTTATACATTTTTTTATTCTAGAGATACACAACTGTTATCTTTAGCATCTCTGTATTTTGTTTGTGTGTATTCCATTCTTTTATCTCTATATGACCAGGGATGTGGATATCATTAACTACTTCTCTAATGGTGGATATTTTCTGTGCTGATTTATTATTGGAAGGGACATGTGCTGAAGCTTAAAGGAACTTTGATGATCGCAAGCCCTGACGATGTAGCAGCTATTCAAGCAATAAGACTGAGGAGTTCTGAGAAAAGCAAGATGACTCGTGATCACAATGGTTTTCGTAAGATGCTTATAGTACTTACAAGGGCAGGAAAGGTTTTTGCGTTGCACACTGGAGATGGACGCATAATTTGGTCTATTCTACTTCCTACTCTACGCAAATCAGAAGCATGTGAACGTCCAGTTGGGCTTAACATTTATCAGTGGCAGGTTCCACATCATCATGCGTTGGATGAGAATCCATCTGTCCTTGTAGTTGGGCGATGTGGACCAAGTTTGGCCGCTCCAGCTGTTCTTTCTTTCATTGATGCATACACTGGGTTGGAAGTCAATTCTTTAAGTCATGCTCATACAGTTGCTCAAGTTATTCCCTTGCCTTATACGGATTCAACCGAACAGCGTCTGCATCTAATTATTGATGTTAATCAACATGCATATTTATACCCAAGAACTCCTGAAGCCATCGATATTCTGAAACGTGAGTTTTCAAATGTATACTGGTATTCAGTTGAGTCTGATAATGGTATTATTAGAGGTCATGCGTTGAAGAGCAACTGCAAAGCAGTGGATGAATACTGCTTTGACTTGAGAGACTTATGGTCTATAGTATTCCCGTCTGAATCAGAAAAGATTATTGCAACAGTGACAAGAAAATTAAACGAGGTAAACTTTTCTGAATTTTATATTGTTCTTTATATGTCACTACGTTCTTAAAATATAAATTTACTATCTGAGCATAAATTGGTTTTGATGTTGAGGGATTTTATGAATGAAATTTTGATCTATGGATAATCATGTAGAGTAGTTATTCCCGATCTCAATATCCATTATCCAAATGTAATAATTGATAATGCCTCAGTGTTGATTTGCCTTAGTTATTCCGAAGCCGTATGAATTGTCTCTATACTAATCTTTCAGTATATACAGATGATCAAAAGCAGTATGACAATTAAAGGTTTTCTAGCATGCACATGCTTTATTGTGACTGTTTTCTTTTGTTCAGTTTGTCACAGTCTTGATGCTGTACCTCCTAAATTCGTTACTCTCTTGTGTTTATCTAGGTTGTTCATACTCAAGCAAAAGTTATGACTGATTATGATGTCATGTACAAGTATATATCAAAGAATCTACTTTTTGTCGCAAATGCAGCACCAAAAGCCAGCGGGGACATTGGAACAGCAACCCCAGAGGAGGCATGGTTGGTCATATATATCATTGATACTGTTACTGGTCGCATATTGCATCGCATGACTCACCATGGTTGCCAGGGTCCTGTTCGTGCTGTAAGTTTTTGAACAGCATGCTTATTTAAATGATGCAGAGCTTGAATCTGACTTTCTCTTATATGAATGTTAATTGCATAGGTATTTAGTGAAAACTGGGTTGTCTACCATTATTTTAATCTCAGAGCACACAGATATGAGATGTCAGTTGTTGAGCTCTATGATCAGTCCCGGGCGGTATGTTAGTCATTTTGTATCTGTTTTTTTTGGCGCATGGTCTACATTTCTAATATGGTTATGCTTGAATATAATGCACAGGATAACAAAGATGTTTGGAGGTTTGTTCTCGGAAAGCACAATCTTACATCACCCTTCTCTTCTTATTCTCGACCGGAAGTCACAACAAAATCACAATCATACTTCTTTACTCATTCCGTGAAAACACTAGAAGTGACTTCAACCACCAAGGGTATAACCTCTAAGCAGGTTCTTATTGGAACAGTTGGTGATCAGGTTAGAATTATTTGCACTAAGTTATTTGTTAATATAGGAGAACTTAAGGGGGGAAGAAACAAGCTATCTTTTTCACGTTTAATTTTGTTGTTCAATGAGTCTAGTTGATATTCTACATTTGTGCATGTCAACTGTTTTTTGTTGGTGTAGGTTTTGGCACTTGATAAACGCTTTCTAGATCCCAGGCGCACTCTTAACCCCTCACAAGCTGAGAAAGAAGAAGGAATTATTCCTCTTACCGATTCATTGCCAATCATTTCTCAGGTAATTTTTAATCTGTCATCTCATCTTCCATCCAAGCTAAAAAAGATACTTTTAAAATCTCAGCCAAACTAGCCCTTAATCTGGATGACCAAAACATACGTGAATGGCTGTGGGCTTTATCTTTAAGATAGTTTGGAGGCTAAGCAGATAAGGTGCTAATGAGGGTGTTAATGGCTGTGGTCTTTACCATCATGTGAACTTAAAATGATAATGGGGAGGACTTTAACCCCAAATGGTCTTACTTTCTATGGCCGGCACTCATATCCTCCCCCATTTAGCAAGCGTAGAATGTGCTTAACCGAATACTATATCTCCCAACTTTGAACGCATGCATCTCTCTGAACTAAATGTACTTCACGACGTGAAATTCATACTAGTTTTTTCTTGAAAATCTGCAGTCTTATATTACCCATTCCTTCAAAGTGGAAGGTCTACGAGGTATTGTAACTGTCCCTGCCAAGCTGGAGTCTACATCTCTCATCTTTGCCTATGGAGTAGATCTATTTTTTACCCAGATTGCTCCTTCGAGGACTTACGATTCACTAACTGAAGATTTCAGCTATGCTCTACTTCTTCTAACAATTGTTGCACTCATAGCCGCAATTTTTGCCACTTGGGTATTATCAGAGAGGAAAGATCTTCAAGAGAAATGGAAATAAACTGTCATCCATTTTCCCCCAAGATTTTTGTACCTTGAAGTTTAAGAGATTTATCTGTTTTTTTGTTGTTAGTGTTTAGTTCAGAGATCCACTGAAAACTTGTAGCTAGAATTTGAAAAGTAATGTAAAATTCCACAACATTCCATTGTTCCAGGATGTATGGACCTTTAGGGTTAGTTTGGGAGTTGGATTTTGGAGGAGAAGGAAGAGAAATAGAAGACTTGAGAGTCATGAAATATACTTGTACGATGACTTTCAAGCCTTCATTTTCCCTTCTTTCCCCTTCAAAATTCAACTCCCAAACTAACCCTTAGGGGTACACAGAATGATAGACTTCAGAGGCCAGTTACATTGTGAAATAGGCCACAGACTCCCAGTTAGTGAGATATCTTGTTCCTTAGTCTAAATGCACATCATTTGCAACTAATAAGGTTGGAGAAAAATACTGCACAGTATTTTTCTAATCGTTTCCTCCTGTTTCTTTCCTCTCTCTTTTATCCCTTCCATTATATATATTTGATTTGTTGGTAAATTTTGGGGAAAACTGATATTTTGGTTCCTCAACTCTTTTTTCTCAAATTGGTCCCCAAACTTTATTTACGTATTCATGTTATTTCATTAGACAGTATTGTTTTGGGTTTTTTTTCCATAGATCTAGGTCTTCCTTCTTGTAACCTCACCACCACATGTTCTCTCATGGATCTGGCATTGCGGATCAAAGATCGTTAATTGATCCATCATTCTACTCCCTTTGCATGGACTGAATACGACATGTATATAGATGACACAACAAATTTATGCTATAAATATTATTCTACAAGTAAACATGGATAATTAAGTTTTCAAACCCATCAAAATTGAGTCAATCATTGGTACTGCTCTAACACCAGTACATGGTAAACATGAATAATGAAGTTTTCAAAACTATCAAAATTTTCAACCAGGTGCATACTTATATTGAGATAAGAAAGCAATTCCAAACGAAGAATATTGGGATAGTCTTGCTACATTTTACCCAAATCCGACAGAGCCTTAAAAATATCATCCACTACAAGCTACGTGGGTCTTTAAAAATATCAACACAAGAAGCACTCGTAGCATTACTATGACATTGGTAGCTACGACATTGTTTGTATAAATACCTCTTTTGAAACACACACACATATACATATACATATATATATATA
>NW_017723202.1:0-1087 GCF_001865875.1 Lupinus angustifolius
TTCTCATCCTCATCCTCATCCTCATCCTCATTCTTTCCTCATTCCCGTCCTTGTCCTCATCCTCTTGCTCATCCTCATCCTCATCCTATCCTCATCCTCATTCTCGTCCTCATCCTCTTCCTCAACCTCATCCTCGTCCTAATCCTATCCTCATCCTCATCGTCTTCCATATTCTCATCCTCATCCTATCCTCATCCTCATCCTATCCTATCCTCATCCTCGTCCTCATACACATCCTATCCTCATTCTCGTCCTCATCCTCATCCTATACTCTTCTTCAACCTTATCCTCATCCTATCCTCGTCCACATCGTCTTCCTCATGCTATCCTCATCCTCATCCAAATCCTATCCATATCCTCATCCTCATCCTCATTCTCTTGCTCATCCTAATACTCATCCACATCCTATCCTCATCCTTATCGTCGTCCTCATCCTATCCTCATCCTCATCCTCATCCTCATCCTATCCTCATCCTCATTCTCGTCCTCATCCTATCCTCATCCTCATCCACATCCTATCGTCATCCTCTTGCTCATCCTCATCCCCATACTCATCATATCCTCATACTCAGCCTCATCCTATTCTCCTCGTCCTCATCCTATCCTCATCCTCATCCTCTTCCACATTCTCATCCTCATCCTATCCTCGTCCTCTTCCTCATCCTATCGTCATCATCATCCTAATCTACATCCTCATCCTATCCTCATCCTCATCCTCTTCCACATTCTCATCCTCATCCTATCCTCGTCCTCTTCCTCATCCTATCGTCATCATCATCCTAATCTACATCCTCATCCTATCCTCATCCTCATCCTCTTCCACATTCTCATCCTCATCCTATCCTCGTCCTCTTCCTCATCCTATCGTCATCATCATCCTAATCTACATCCTCATCCTATCCTCATCCTCATCCTCTTCCACATTCTCATCCTCGTCCTATCCTCATCCTCATCCTCATCCTCACCGTTGTCCTCATCCTATCCTCATCTTCATCTTCTTCGACATGCTCATCCTCATCCTAGCCTCCTCCTCCTCCTCATCCTATCCTCATCCTCATCCTCTTCCTCATCCTCTTCCTCTGCGTCA
>NW_017723203.1:0-836 GCF_001865875.1 Lupinus angustifolius
ATCCTCATCCTCATCCTATCCTCATCCTCGTCCTCAACCACATCCTATCCTTATCCTTATTCTGGTCCTCATCCTATCCTCATCCTCGTCCTCATCCTCATTCTATTCTCATCCTCACCCTCATCCTCATCCTATCCTCTTCCTCAACCTCATTCTCATCCTCATCGTCTTCCTCATCCTACCCTCATCCTCATTCTCGTCCTCATTCTATTCCCATCCTCATCCTCATCCTATCCTCATCCTCGTCTTCATCCACATCCTATCCTTATCCTTATTCTCATCCTCATCGTATCCTCATCCTCATCCTCATCCTCATTCTCGTCCTCATCCTATCCTCATCCTCAACCTCATCCTCATCCTAATCTTCTTCCTCATCCTACCCTCATCCTCATTCTCGTCCTCATCCTATTCCCATCCTCATCCGCTTCCTCATCCACATCCTCATCGTATCCTCATCCTCAACCCACCCTCATCCTCATCCTCATCCTCATCCTCATTCTCGTCCCCATCCTACCCTCATCTTCCTCGTCTTCCTCATCCTATCTTCATCTTCATTCTCATCCTATCCTCATCCTCATCGTCTTCCTCATCCTATCCTCAACCTCATCCAAACCCTATCCACATCCTCATCCTCATCCTCTTGCTCATCCTCATACTCATCCACATCCTATCCTTATCTTGATCCTATTCTCCTCTTCCTCATCCTCGTCGTCGTCCTCATCCTATCCTCATCCTCATCCTCTTCCACATGCCCATCCTCATCCTATCCTCATCCTCGTCCTCCTCCTCATCCTCATCCTATCCTCATCCCCATCCTCTTCCTCATCCTCATCCTA
>NW_017723204.1:0-345 GCF_001865875.1 Lupinus angustifolius
TTATCTTTATTCTCGTCCTCATCCTATTCTCATCCTCATCCTCATTCTATCCTCATCCTCATCCTCATCCTCATCCTACTCCTATCCTCTTCCTCAACCTCATTCTCATCCATATCGTCTTCCTCATCCTACCCTCATCCTCATTCTCGTCCTCATCCTATTCACATCCTCAAACGCTTCCTCATCCACATCCTCATCGTATCATCATCCTCATCCCACCCTCATCCTCATCCTCATCCTCATCCTTATCCACATCCTATCCTTATCCTTATTCTCGTCCTCATCCTATTCTCATCCTCATCCTCATTCTATCCTCATCCTCATCCTCATCCTCATCCTCATCCT
>NW_017723205.1:0-821 GCF_001865875.1 Lupinus angustifolius
CTCGTCTTCCTCATCCTATCTTCATCCTCATCCAAGTCCTATCCACATCCTCATCCTCATCCTAATCCTCATACTCATCATCATCCTATCCTCATCCTCATCCTATTCTCCTCATCCACATCGTCGTCCTCATCCTGTCCTCATCCTCATCGTCTTCCACATGCTCATTCTCATCCTATCCACATCCTTCTCCTCATCTTATCCCCATCCTCATCCTCTTCCTCATCCTCTTCCCCTTCCTCATCCTAACCTCATCCTCATCCTTATCTAAATCCTCATCCTCATCCTCGTCGTCATCCACATCCTATCCTCTTCCTCAACCTCATCCTCAACCTCCTCCTCATTCTCGCCCTCATCCTACCCTCATCCTCCTCGTCTTCCTCATCCTATCTTCATCCTCATCCAAATCCTACCGACATCCGCTTGCTCATCCTCATACTCATCATCATCCTATCCTCATCCTCATCCTTTTCTCCTCGTCCTCATCCACATCCTCATTCTTGTCCTCATCCTATCCTCATCCTCATCCTCATCCTATTTTTCATCCTCATTCTTGTCCTCATCCTATCCTCATCCTCATCCTCAACCTCATCCTCATCCTCATCCTCATCCTCATCCTCATCCTCATCCTCATCCTCATCCTCATCCTCGTCCTCATCCTATCCTCATCCTCATCCTCTTCCACGTTCTCATCCTCGTCCTATCCTCATCCTCATCCTCACCGTTGTCCTCATCCTATCCTCATCCTCATCTTCTTCGACATGCTCATCCTCATCCTCATCCTAGCCTCCTCCTTCTCCTCATCCTATCCTCATCCTCAT
>NW_017723206.1:0-349 GCF_001865875.1 Lupinus angustifolius
ATCCTCATCCTCATCCTATCCTCATCCTCATCCTCATCCACATTCTCATCCTCGTCCTCATTCTCATCCTCTTGCTCATCCCCATCCTCATGCTATCCTCATACTCATCCTCATCCTCTTCCACATTCTCATCCTCATCCTATCGTCATCCTCTTCCTCATCCTATCCTCATCCTCATCCTCATCTACATCCTCATGTTATCCTCATCCTCATCCTCATCCTCATCCTCGTCTTCCTCATCTTCATCTAAATCCTATCCACATCCTCATCCTCATCCTCATCCTCATCCTCTTGCTCATCCTCATACTCATCATCATCCTATCCTCATCCTCATCCTATTCTCCTCGTC
>NW_017723207.1:0-1121 GCF_001865875.1 Lupinus angustifolius
TCATCCCCATTCTCGTCCTCATCCTATCCACTCCCTCATCCTCGTCCTCTTCCTCATCCTCATCCTCATCCTCATCCTCGTTCTCATCCACATCCTATTCTCATCCTCATTCTTGTCCTCATCCTGTCCTCATCATCATCCTCATCCTCATTCTCATCTTTATCCTCATCCTCATCCTCATCCTCATCCTCATCCTCATCCTCATTCTCATCCACATCCTATTCCCTTCCTCATTCTTGTCCTCAACCTATCCTCATACTCATCCTCATCCTATCCTCATCCTCATCCTCATGCTCATCTTCATCCTCATCCTCATCCTCATCCTCATCCTCGTCCTCATCCTAATCTCAATCTCATCCAATCCTTATCCACATCCTCATCCTACCCTCATGCTCCTCCTATCCTCATCCTCATCCTCATTCTCATCCTCATCCTCATCCTCATCCTATCCTCATCCTCATTCTCGTCCTCATCCTATCCTCATCTTCAGACTCATCCTCATCCTATCCTCATCCTCAATCTCGTCTTCATCCTAACCTCATCCTCATCCTCTTGCTCATCCTCATCCTCATCCTATCCTCATAATCGTCCTCATCCTATCGTCATCCTCATCCTCATCCTCTTCCAGATTCTAATCCTCATCCTATCCTCATCCTCATCTAATACATATCCTCATCCTATCCTCATCCTCGTCCTCATTCACATCCTATCCTTATCCTTATTCTCGTCCTCATCCTATCCTCATCCTCGTCCTCATCCACATCCTATCCTCTTCCTCAACCTCATCCTCATCCTCATCCTTCCCTCATCCTCCTTGTCTTCCTCATCCTATCTTCATCCTCATCCAAATCCTATCCACATCCTCATCCTCATCCTCTTGCTCATCCTCATACTCATCATCACCCTATCCTCATCCTCATCTTATTCTCCTCGTCCTCATCGTCGTCCTCATCCTATCCTCATCCTCTTCCACATGCTCCTCCTCATCCTATCCTCTTCCTCCTCCTTATCCTGTCCTCATCCTCTTCCTCATCCTCATCCTCATCCTATCTTCATCCTCATCCTCGTCCTCATCCACATCCTATTCTCATCCTCATTCTTGTCCTAATCCTATCCTCATT
>NW_017723208.1:0-347 GCF_001865875.1 Lupinus angustifolius
CTTCCTATCCTCATCCTATCCTCATCCTCGTCCTCATTCACATCCTATCCTTATCCTTATTCTCGTCCTCATCCTATCCTCATCCTCGTCCTCATCCACATCCTATCCTCTTCCTCAACCTCATCCTCATCCTCATCCTTCCCTCATCCTCCTTGTCTTCCTCATCCTATCTTCATCCTCATCCAAATCCTATCCACATCCTCATCTTCATCCTCATCCTCATCCTCATCCTCTTGCTCATCCTCATACTCATCATCACCCTATCCTCATCCTCATCTTATTCTCCTCGTCCTCATCGTCGTCCTCATCCTATCCTCATCCTCTTCCTTATCCTGTCCTCATCCTCT
>NW_017723209.1:0-2386 GCF_001865875.1 Lupinus angustifolius
CCTCATCCTCATCCTCATCCTCGTCCACATCCTCATTCTCATCCTCATCCACTTCCTCACCCTCAACCTATCCTCGTCCTCATCCTCTTCCTCAACCAATCCTCGTCCTCATCCTCATCCTCCTCCTCATCCTATCCTCATCCTCATTCTCGTCCTCATCCTCATCCTCATCCTCTTCATCGTCCTCATCCTTAGCCTATCCTTATCCTAATCCTTATTCTCGTCCTCATCCCAGCCTCTTCCTTATCCTCATCCTCCTCCCCATCCTCATCATCATCCTCTTCCACATTCTCATCCTCATCCTAATCCTATCATATCCTTATCCTCATCCTCATCCACATCCTATCATCATCCTCATTCTCGTCCTCATCCTCATCCTCATCTCCATCCTATCCTCATCCTCATTCTCGTCCTCATCCTCATCCTCATCTCCATCCTATCCTCATCCTCATTCTCGTCCTCATCCTCATCCTCATCTCCATCCTATCCTCATCCTCATTCTCGTCCTCATCCTCATCCTCATCTCCATCCTATCCTCATCCTCATTCTCGTCCTCATCCTCATCCTCATCTCCATCCTATCCTCATCCTCATTCTCGTCCTCATCCTATCCTCGTCCTCATCCTCATCCTATCCTCATCCTCATCCTCAACCTATCCTCATCCTCAACCTCATCCTCATCATATCCTCATCCTCATCGTCTTCCTCATCCTATCCTCATTCTCATTCTCGTCGTCATCTTCATCCTCTTGCTCATCCTCATCCTCATCCAATCCTCTTCCTCAACCTCATCCTCATCCTATCCTATCCTCGTCCACATCCGAACCTATCCTCAACCTCATTCTCGTCCTCATCCTATCCTCATTTTATCCTCATCCTCACCATATCCTCATTCTCGTCGTCATCCTCATCCTCTTGCTCAACCTCATCCTCGTCCTCATCCTATCCTCTTCCTCAACCTCATCCTCATCCTATCCTATCTTCATCCTCATCCTTATCCGCATCCTCATCCTATCCTCATCCTCATTCTCGTCCTCATTCTATCCTCATTTTATCCTCATCCTCATCCTCATCCTCATCCACATCCTATCCTCATCCTCATCCTATCCCCATCCTCATTTTCGTCCTCATCCTATCCTCATCCTCAACCTCATCCTCGTCCTCGTCCTCATCCCATCCTCAACCTTTTCTTCATTCTCGTCCTCATCCTATCCTCATCCTCTTCCTCATCCTCATCCTCGTCCTCATCCTATCCTCATCCTCATCCTCATCCTCATCCTTTTCCACATTCTCATCCTCATCCTATCCTCATCCTTATCCAATCATCATCCTCATCGTCATCCTATCCTATCCTCATTCATGTCCTCATCGTACCCTCATCCTCATTCCTTTCCTCATCCTATCCTCATCCTCTTCCTCATCCTATCCTCTTCCTCATCCAATCCTCATCCTCGTCCTCATCCTCATCCTATACTCATCCTCATCCTCTTGCTCATCCTCATCCTCGTCCTCATCCTATCCTCTTCCACAACCTCATCCTCATCCTATCCTATCCTCATCCTCATGCTCATCCTCATCCTCATCTTCATCTTATCCTCATCCTTATTCTCGTCCTCACCCATCATATCCTCATCCTCATCCTATCCTCATCTACATCCTCATCGTCATCCTCATCCACATCCTATCGTCATCCTAATTCTCGTCCTCATACTATCCTCATCCTCATCCTCGTCCTATCCTCTACCTTATTCTCGTCCTCATCCTACCCTCATCCTCATCCACCTGCTCATCCTCATTCTCATCCCATCCTCATCCTCATTCTCGTCCTCATCCTATCCTCATCCTCTTCCTCATCCTCTTCCACATTCTCATCCTCATCCTATCCTCATCCTCATCCAATCCTCATCCTCATACTATCATATCCTCATCCTATCCTCATCCAAATCCTATCCACATCCTCATCCTCGTCGTCATCCACATCCTATCCTCAGCCTCATTCTCGTCCTCATCCTATCCTCATCCTCATCCTCCTGGTCATCCTCATTCACATACCATCTTCATCCTCATTCTCGTCCTCATCCTATCGTCATCCTCTTCCTCTTTCTCATCCTCTTCCTCTTCCTATCCTCATCCTTATCCTCATCCTCTTCCACATTCTCTTCCTCATCCTATCCTCATCCTAATACTATCATATCCTCATCCTATCCACATCCAAATCGTATCCACATCCTCATCCTCGTCCTCATCCACATCCTATCCTCATCCTCATTCTCATCCTCATCCAATTCTCCTCGTCCTCATCCTCATCCTCATCGAAGTACTCATCCGATCCTCATCCTCATCCTCTTTCACAATCTCATCCTCATCCTATCCTCATCCTCATCCTC
>NW_017723210.1:0-1098 GCF_001865875.1 Lupinus angustifolius
ATCCTCATCCTCATCCTATCCTATCCTCATCCTCGTCCTCATCCTCTTCCTATCCTCATCCTCGTCCTCATTCGCATCTTATACTCATGGTCATCCTCATCCTTATCCTATCCTCATCGTATTCTCATCCTATCCTCATCCTCATCCTCATTGTCTTCCACATCCTCATCCTCATCCTCATCCACTTCCTCATCCTCATCCTATCCTCATCCTCATCCTCATCCTCATATTCCTCCTTATCCTATCCTCATCCTCATTTTCGTCCTCATCCTATCCTCATC
The DNA here is from genome assembly GCF_001865875.1 of Lupinus angustifolius. Classification (NCBI taxonomy): domain Eukaryota; kingdom Viridiplantae; phylum Streptophyta; class Magnoliopsida; order Fabales; family Fabaceae; genus Lupinus; species Lupinus angustifolius. The sequence goes on from NW_017723210.1 coordinate 282, forward strand.
CTCATCCTCTTCCTCGTCCTCGTCCTCAGCCTATCCTCATCCTAATCCTTATTCTCGTCCTCATCCTATCCTCTTCCTTATCCTCATCCTATCCTTATCCTCATCCTTATCGTCATCCTCTTCCACATTCTCATCATCATCCTATCCTCATCCTATCCTCATCCTCATCCTCATCCACATCCTATCCTATCCTTATCCCCGTCATCATCCTCATCCTCCTCCTATCCTCATCCTCGTCCTCATTCGCATCCTATACTCATCCTCATCCTCGTCCTCATCCTCTTCCTCATCCTAATACTATCCTCATCCTATCCTCATCCTCATCCATTTCCCCATCCTCTTGCTATCCTCATCCTCGTCCTCATCCTATTGTCATCATCATTCTCTTCCTCATCCTCATCCTCATCGTATCCGCATCCTCATCGTATCCTCATCCTCATCCTCCTTCTCGCCCTCATCCTATCCTCATCCTCATCCTCTTCCTTATCCTCATCCTCCTCCTTATCCGATCCATGTCCTCATCCTCATCCTCATACTCATCCTCATCCTCATCCGCTTCCACATTCTTATCCTCAGCCTCCTCCACATCCTCATCTTCATCCTATACTCATCCTCGTCCTCATCATATCCTTATCCTCATCCTCATCCTATCCTCGTCCTCGTCCTCATCCACATCCTATCCTCATCCTCTACCTATCCTCTTCCTCTTGCTCATCCTCATCCTCATCCTATCCTCAGTCCTCATCCACATCCTCTTCCATTTTCTCATGCTCATCCTATCATCATCCTCTTCCTCATCCTATCCTCATCCTATCCT
>NW_017723211.1:0-1485 GCF_001865875.1 Lupinus angustifolius
CATCTTATCCTCATCCTCATCCTCCTTCTCGCCCTCATCCTATCCACATCCTCATCCTCTTCCTCGTCCTCATCCTCAGCCTATCCTCATCCTAATCCTTATTCTCGTCCTCATCCTATCCTCTCCCTTATCCTCGTCCTATCCTTATCCTCATCGTCATCCTCTTCCACATTCTCGTCCTCATCCTATCCTCATGCTATCCTCATCCTCATCCTCGTCCACATCCTATCCTATCGTTATCCCCGTCATCATCCTCCTCCTATCCTCATCCTCGTCCTCATTCGCATCCTATACTCATCCTCATCCTCGTCCTCATCCTCTTCCTCATCCTCATACTATCCTCATCCTATCCTCATCCTCATCTATTTCCCCATCCTCTTCCTATCCTCATCTTCGTCCTCATCCTATTATCATCATCATTATCTTCGTCATCCTCATCCTCATCGTATCCTCATCCTCATCGTATCCTCATCCTCATCCTCCTTCTCGCATTCATCCTATCCTCATCCTCATCCTCTTCCTTATCCTCATCCTCCTCCTTATCCTATCCATGTCCTCATCCTCATCCTCATACTCATCCTCATCCTCATCCACATCCTCTTCCACATTCTTATCCTCATCCTCCTCCACATCCTCATCTTCATCCTATACTCATCCTCTTCCTCATCATATCCTTATCCTCATTCTCATCCTATCCTCGTCCTCGTCCGCATCCACATCCTATCCTCATCCTCTTCCTATCCTCTTCCTCTTGCTCATCCTCATCCACATCCTATCCTCATCGTCATTCTCGTCGTCATCATATCCTCATCCTCTTCCTCATCCTCATCCTCGACCTCATCCACATCCTCTTCCACATTCTCATCCTCATTCAGATCCTCTTCCACATTCTCATCCTCATCCTATCATCATCCTCTTCCTCATCCTATCCTTATCCTATCCTCATCCTCATCCTCTTCCACATCCTCATCCTCATCCTCATCCACTTCCTCTTCCTCATCCTATCCTCATCCTCGTCGTCATCCTATCCTTATCCTCATTCTCCTCCTCATCCTATAGCCTCATCCTCATCCTCATCCTCATCCTCATCCTCATCTTCATCTTATCCTCATCCTTATTCTCGTACTCACCCAATCCTTATTTTATCCTCATCCCCATCATATCCTCATCCCATCCTCATCCTCATTCTCGTCCTCATCCTGTCCTCTTCCTCTTCCTCTTCCTCTTCCTCATCGTCGTCCTCATCCTATCCTCATCCTCATCCTCATCCTTTTCCACATTCTCATCCTCATCCTCTCCTCATCCTCTCCTCATCCTCATCCAATCCTCATCCTCATACTATCATATCCTCATCCTATCCTCATCCAAATCCTATCCACATCCTCATCCTCCTCCTCATCCACAACCTATCCTCATCCTCATTCTCGTCCTCATCCTATTCTCCTCGTCCTCATCCTCATCCTCATCGTAGTACTCATCCTATCC
>NW_017723212.1:0-3789 GCF_001865875.1 Lupinus angustifolius
ATTTTTATACTATTTCAATTTTTTCTTTGTTGTTAGATATAATTTATAAATCATATTATTTTTTGCATAATAATTGTTTTTTTGCCTTCTATAACAATAACTTCATTTTTATCACATGATGTATGTTAATTTTTTTTCTTCCCAAAATGTGTTTATTTTCCTCACATAAAACATGGATATGTCATGTTATTGTTTCAGCATTTGCATAAGAGAAAACTCACTTTAAATACAATGATTAGATGTTGCAATAATATTATGAATGTCTATTTTGTTTGAATTTATGGACAAGTTACAAAAATGGAATTTAAATTTTTCGAATTATAATTAATAAATTTATGGAATATTAATTGAGTAATATCTATTAACCTATAATTTTTCTTGATTCATTGAATACCATAACATGTGTAATTAATTGAGCATATTACACAGTTACTTTAAAACTGGAAACTTAATGCACAACTATAATTATATTGATGTAGAAATAAATAAATAATTCTATTTTTAATGGCATAAAGAAATAGAAATATTCAAAATTTTTTGGAGCAGTTACAAAAATGATATTATACACAATTAATCAATCAAGTTAAATGGTAAAATATATTAAGATGGTGATATAACACATTAATTCCATAATGTATGTGATTTATTGAGCATATTACACAATTACTTTAACACTGGAAACTTAATACATAGTTACAACTGTATTGACTAAAGAGACATTTAAATAATTCTATTTTTATGTCGTAAAGAACTAGAATAGTTCAAATGTTTTGGTCCAGATAAAAAAATATAGAATTATTGACAATTAATAATTAAATTAAATTTTTAAATATAATAATTAATTTTATACTCATCAAATAAATAAATGTATACGATTAGTTGGCAAGCAATCTATACAATTATGATTTGTATATATGGGATGAATAATATACCATTGACCATTATAGAACAACAATTGTACAAAATTATAAATTTGTTTTTCCTTAATCAATATCTATACCTATATCTTTATTTCCTACATTGTTGGATTTTTCAAATTCTATCTTATTTTTTAGTTTAATTAATTTTGACAATTTTACTTTTAGAAACTGTTGAAAAATCTATTAGACGGGTTTCCTATAATGCATAAGGATGAAATTTTAAAATTTTAAAAAGATGAGAATAAATATTTAAAAATATAAGGGATATGCTTACCTATGCAATGTGTAAAAAATAAGGCATAATATTGGCTAAAATTATTGATATTAAAATTAATTTTAATCATTATTTATGATTATAGGAATTCAGAGTATTAAAACATCAAATCCATATTATAAAAAAATAATCATCCTCAATCTAAAATTAAGATAACAACATTCTTATTTGTATTAAAATTACTGAAAAATAATATCTTTGATTTGATTTAATTGTGATCATATAATTGATTCTTCTACCTGTATTCTATTAAAAACAATCATAAGATATAAAAAGTTATATGCATTATAAAAAATATTTTATTTATATTTTGTTTTAATTATTTATGATTCCTTAATTTTAGTTCATGTTCATTATAAATGTATTTTATTTACAGTTTAGTATTTGACTATAATTTTACAATATAATGTTATTATAGCAATATTAAAATAGTAATAGTAGGAATGATAACATATTGTTTGTAGTTATTTTAGAGTCAAATAATAATAATAATATGTATTTCTATATTAATCTTATTTTAGAATCAAATAATAACGATATTATAAATTTATTGATGATTTTTTTAATAAATATGATACTCCTAACTATATCATGTTATGTCTAAAGCTCCTCAACTACTTTGATATTGGACATTTCTAACCACGTGTTCAACATTAAATCATTATCATATTAAGGAGACTAAATCACCTTCCAAGTTATTCAATAATATTTGGATATATCCAACTAAAGTAGGCACTCTTCCTTTTGATATTTTTGACAAATGACTTTCAAATTCTAAAAAGTAGTCTTCTTCTTCTTCACAATCTCTTTACTCAAATTATACACTATTTCTCATTGTTTTCCAAATTTTGTTCAACAAATATTCTTCCTCAATCTAAATGAACTCAAAGGTGTTATTTTCTATTCTTTTCATTTTTTACTTCTTCCATTTCAAATGTTAAAGCAGCTCAGAAGTATGATATTCTGGTCTTTTATTTTTACTTCATCATACTCATAACTATTTTTTTTCCAATTTTTGGTCCATAAATCTATCATCTTCACCAACCCAGGTATGATTTTACTTTTTTATTTCATTTTTACTTCATCATTCTCATAACTAAATTGGAAACTTAATACATAGTTACAATTGTATTTACTAAATAAACATTTAAATAATTCTATTTTTTTATGTTGTAGAGAACTAGAATAGTTCAAAATTTTTGGATCAGATAAAAAAATAGAATTATTGACAATTAATTAATTAAATTAAATTGTTAAATATAATAATTAATTTTATATTCATTAAATAAATAAATGTATACGATTAGTTGGCAAACAATCTGTACAATTATGATTCATATATAGCGGATGAATCATATATATCATTGACCATTATAGGACAATAATTATACAAAATTATAAATTTGTTTTTTTTCCTTGATAAATATCTATATCTTTATTTCCTACATTATTGGATTTATGGATTAGTTACAAAAATGACATTATACACAATTAATCAATTAATTGTTACACTTTAGAATCTGAAATTATTAGGCATGATTGCCTTTGAATGCCATTTATTCCATTATCGAAAAATTAAACAATGGTTCCCACAATTAATTTTGTGATTTAATTTTTATTGTGTTTTTGGATTGAATTTATCTTTAATCTTTAATAGGATGTAATAATCAAAATATTAAAGCAATTTGATTTGGTTGTGATAATCAATTTATTTATATTTTGATTAAATTATTTATGATTCCGTAATTTTAAGCAATGCTCATTATGAATATAAATTTGCAGAATTATAAATAATAAATTTATGGAATGTTAATATTTGATTCAATTTATATTATATTTTGTTTGAATTTATGGACGAGTTACAAAAATGGAATTTAATTTTGTCGAATTATAATTAATAAATTTATGGAATATTAATTGAGTAATATCTATTAAGCTATAATTCGTCTTGATTCATTGAATACCATAACATACGTAATTAATTGAGCATATTACACAGTGTTAGGTATTTGTGGTTAGGAACACCTAGAAGGGGGGGATTGAATAGGTGTAATGGTTATCAATCACCGCTTCTAGAACCAGTAACCCAACTGCTGGAAACAACCCAGTTAATCAATTAACATCACACTTTAATCAATTAACTATTGCACAAAATAGAATGATCAGACAGGCAAATTGAACAGTTATTTAAACACAATTGAAGAGATATAATGCATATATTTTTATGCACAAATATTAAGCATATGGCAGTAAACAAATATCCAGAATATTAATTGCAAATTCAATTTACAACAACAAGAAACTTAAAGAAGATTAAGAGAGAAAACGAGTGCACAAAAGGATTTTTATCGTGGTTCGTTTGTGGTCTAGTGCAAACTACATCCAGGCATCCCCTTCTAATCTAGGATGATTTTTTTCTGCACAATATTGAGATATAATATGAATACACACACCAATTCAATTACAAGCACATATGACGCTTCTTTCTTGAAATCTGGGACCCCTAAATCCTTTGTTTAACTCTACCATTTGCCTGAGAAAACCTTTCTCGCCTAACAGCCCAACAATGATTCTTGTCCTCAAATCAAGACCTCC
>NW_017723213.1:0-4424 GCF_001865875.1 Lupinus angustifolius
GCAATTATATTATGCCTAATATGCACATATAACATGTATGATTAATGCATGAACGTACAATTAACTAGATGATATGTCTCATGGATATGATATGACAATTAAGATGGCTTAAGAGACTAGCACCTAGGTTCACCTAACCTATACTCACTTACTACGGCACACATCCCAAACTACTTAGAATATAGACTCAAATTATGTCCTAGTCAAGATATGACCAATTGAGCATAAGGCATGTTGATTGTTGAGCCATCTTCAAGCTTTAACAGAACCTTGTATTCATCAAAACATAGGCAAAGAAATGCTAGTGTTATCCTTGACACTTTGCACTCTCACACAGTTACTTTAAAATTGGAAACTTAATGCACAACTATAATTTTATTGATGAAGAAATAATTAAATAATTCTATTTTTAATGGCATAAAGAAATAGAAAAAATCAAATTTTTGGAGTAGTTACAAAAATGACATTATACACAATTAATCAATCAAGTTAAATGGTAAAATATATTAAGATGATGATATAACACATTAATTCCATAATGTATGTGATTTATTGAGCATATTACACAATTACTTTAATAATGGAAACTTAAAACATTGTTACAATTGTATTTACTAAAGAGACATTTAAATAATTCTATTTTTATGTAGTAAAGAACTAGAATAGTTCAAATTTTTTGGTCCAGATAAAAAGATAGAATTACTGAAAATTAATAATTAAATTACTAAATATAATAATTAATTTTATACTCATCAAATAAATAAATGTATACGATTAGTTGGCAAGCAATCTGAACAATTATGATTTGTATATAGGGGATGAATTATAATATATCATTGACCATTATAGGGCAATAATTGTACAAAATTATAAATTTGTTTTTCCTTAATCAATATCTATACCTATATCTTTATTTCTTACATTGTTGGATTTTTCAAATTCTATCTTATTTTTTAGTTGAATTAATTTTGACAATTTTATTTTTAGAAACCGTTGAAAAATCTATTACACTGGTTTCCTATAATGCATAAGGATGAAATTATAAAATTTTAAAAAGATGAGAATAACTATTTAAAAATATAAGGGATATGCTTACCTATGCAATGCGTAAAAAATAAGGCATAATGTTAGCTAAATTTATTGATATTAAAATTAATTTTAATCATTATTTATGATTATAGGAATTCAGAATATTAAAACATCAAATCCATTTTATAAAAAAATAATCAACCTCAAACTAAAATGAAGATAATAATATTCTTATTTGTATTAAAATTAATGAAAAAGAATATATTTGATTTGATTTAATTGTGATCATGTAATTGATTCTTCTACCTGTATTCTATTAAAAACAATCATAAGATATAAAAGGTTATATGCATTATTACACATATTTTATTTACATTTTGTTTGAATTATTTATGATTCCTTAATTTTAGGTAATGTTCATTATAAATATATTTTATTTACAGTTTAGTGTTTGACTATAATATTACAATATAATGTTATTATAACAATATTAAAATAGTTACAGTAGGAATCATAACATATTGTTTGTAGTTATTTTAGAGTCAAATAATAATAATTAGTATTTTTATACTAATCTTATTTTAGAATCAAATAATAATGAAATTATAAATTTATTTATGATTTTTATAATAAATAGGATACTACTAACTATATCATGTTATGTCTAAAGCTCCCCAACTACTTTGATATTGGACAATTGTAACCATCTGGACTACATTAAATCATTATCATATTAAGGAGAATAAATCACCTTCCAAATTATTCAATAATATTTCGAACTAAAATGGAACTCGTGAAGAAAGAAAACAAGTAGGAGACATAGGCTTAAGATATTGGTGTGTGAAAGCACTATTTTAATAGTTTTAAGATCATATAAGATTTTTCAGACAATTTAACTTCCTTTAATTATTTTCAAAAGGATTTAAATGCTTAATGATAGATTACAAAATAACTTCCTTCAAGTACTTTTCCAAATTCTCCGCACTTCCTTCCACAAAGATAATTGACCCATATAAAACTACTCACCCATATAAAAAATCACGTAGATTACATCTTGAAATGTAATAATGGTGTAGTAGAGTCTAGAATCCAAAATACAACAACTAATTTGCCATCAAGATATACAAATTCATGGTAGATTTTATAGATTTTGTTGTTATGTATATTGTATACTTAGTTTGTGCATTCATTTATGTTCCTTGAATTATTTAGTTTTTCACATTTTTAGTTGCTGGAAACTTTCGCATTAATATTTTTATTATCCAAAGTCCTCACATGTAATGAATTACAAACAATTATGTAGAAACAAAGATTTCGAACTGAAGTTTAATTTATCCCGATTCAACATTAACAATGTTAGTTATGTCATTAAGATTTATCACTTTAAATTGTTCGTTCTCATCTATTTTTTGCTTTTATATTATAATTATTTTGACTTACATGACTATTTGTTGTTTTAAATCATACAAAATACAACTTCAATATTTATATTTTAATATTTTAACTTACATGTCTCATTCAATTTTGTCATTTTCTTTTCTTTTCTTTAAAAGAAAAATGTTAATGTTTAATGTGGAAAAAAAGTATACATAATATTATTGGTCAAAAAAATATTAATACTTAAACTTTTAATTGAATACATTTTTTGTCACCAATCACAACCAATAACATATGGAGTTACATAAATTGTGGGATAATAATTATAATATATATGTAATAAATTCAAAGTATGATTGAAAAATTGAGTGAAACATTTACCCTTCATAAAAGTTCCAATTTTGAACTTGTGTGCAAAGAACACTTTTGGGTTAGAAAAATATTTGCTTAGGTAAATTGTTACAGATTTTTGATAAAAAAAAAGCATTTATTTCTTGTTTGATGCATTATGTGTCAAAATTCACAAATCATGAAAAATCTCATTGAAATCAATTTTTAACATGCTTATAAACATTTGAAATCATGGTGATCATCTATTAAATTTAGCCAAATTGATTTCAGATAAATTTCACGTTTTGTTTGAGGACAAACAAAGTTTTAAGTCGGGGGGAGTTTGATAAGTGCCAAACATATCTAAATTTCACACATTTTTATGACAATTATCTTAAGCATAATTGAGAAAAACCAACTTAAAACAATACTTTTTGTATAAAATATCACAATCTTGTACATTTGTGTTTGTATTTCTTTATTTATGTGTTTTGCAAGACTTAGAAAGAAGAAGAAAAGAGGAAAAAGACTCATGGTCAAAATGAAAAAGAAGTCAAAATCAAGGTGCTCAAGCAGGCAGCTGAGCGTCGACCAAGCCACGCTAAGCTGACTTGGACACCAGCCTAACCTGGACCAAGCTGCTCAAGCAAGCAGCTGAGCAGGCCTGCTTGACCGCTCAGCCTAGCACCAGACTAAACCTGACACGGTCAGAACTCAAGCTTGGCATGGTCAAACACGAGTGTGGCACACGCCCAAGCTGCTCAACAAGCAGCTTAGTGGTGCAACCAAGCAGCTCAGCGGTGAACCAGACTCCTACCTAAGTCAGCAAGCACCAGGCCACGTCCTAGTCAGCACGGTCAAAGCTGCTGAACAAGCAGCTTAGCGGTGCTACAGGTGTGCTAAGCGGTGTGCACCCAGACTTGACTTAGCCACCAAGCAAACCATGAAGTCACCAATGACATCACTTCAAGTAGCCCACCATAGACTTTTCAGAGTAGCTAATCATAGCTGGTCCCATAGCTCACAACTAGTTTTGATGAGTCAAGCTTAAGAAGGTGATAAAGCTGCTTGATCAAGTGACCAAACCCATGATGAAGGGTTTGGTCAGCTGCTGAGCGATGCTAACAAGCAGCTCAGCGGCTCCAGGGAAACTTCTATAAAGAGGCACATTTCATTCGAATGGACATCATATATATTACACATATCATTCACCATTATGCGTAGATATTCTTCCCTGAAGTTCTCTCTTCTTGTTCTTAGTTCATATATTAAAAGGTGTTTCAACAAATAAATGTATTGATAACACATTACTATTTTACAATTTACACCTCTTCCAAGATTCAATTGTACTATAGTATATGGTTATGTCGAACCACAAGGAATTTGCCTAATAGAATGAATCATATGAATATGTCAATGCACAATTAATGAATAAACATATTTTGGTTGTTTTGATTTGATATGCGCATAAACACTTAACATGAAACATAAACTAAGTATTAAAAAATTCTTGAGGAGACATGATCATTTTGAATGTTGAAAGTATTTCTTAACTTCTTATGTATTTGAACTACTTAGACAAGTTGTTATGTTTTACTTCGATTAACTCCAAACACCAAGATCTGAAATCCTCCTTTTAGTGTATGTCCTAAAATGGTAGAATGATGATCACTTATATTCACTACTAA
>NW_017723214.1:0-1243 GCF_001865875.1 Lupinus angustifolius
TCATGACTTGAAATCGGTTTTTAGGTGATCAATCTAAAAAGAGCATTAAGAACTTCTCAAACAAATAAAATTAACCAAAGCACCAACTTGAATGATTAAAATTCAAATTTAGAATAAAAGAAGAAGAAGAAATAAATGATCAACATTCTAATGAAATTGTTAGGAGCATGATCCATCCATCCAAGGATTGGATACTTTAGGTTCCAAGTGAGAGTACAAAATGGATTTTTACATCTCGTTTGCCTTCTCCCTTCTCCTCTTGAATTATAAACTAAATCTATAACACTTACTTACAAAAAGCTCCTATGAACTGAGCCTTCAAAGAAAGAAAAAGAAGAGAAGAGAGTTGTGTTTTTCAGGGAAGAAATTTTGGGAAGATTAAGACATTAGACCTTTTTGAATGAAGGAAGTGCCTTCCTATTTATAGAATTTCCCTGGCACCGCTGAGCTACTTGTGTGAACCGCTCAGCAGCTGACCAAACCCTTCAGCATGGGTTTGGTCACATAGTCAAGTAGCTTTGTCACCTCCTTAAGCTTGACTCCTCAAAGCTAGTTGGGAGCTATGGGACCAGCTACGGTGAGCGACTCCTGAAAAGCCTATGGTGGGCTACTTGAAGTGATGTCATGCATGACTTCATGGTTTCTTGATGGCTAAGTAATTCTGGGTGCACACCGCAGAGCACACATGTGGCACCGCTAAGCTGCCTGCTTGAGTAGCTTTGACCGTGCTGACTGAGACGTCGCTTGGTGCTTGCTAACCTGGTCAGGTGTCTGGTTCACCTATCAGCATACATGTGGCACCACTGAGCTGCCTGCTTGAGCAGTTTGGGCGTGTTCCAGGCTTGTGAATGACCGTGCCAAGCTTGTGTTCTGACCGTGTCAGGCTTTGTCAGGTGCTAGGCTGAGCGGTCAAGCAGGTCCGCTAAGCTTCCTGCTTGAGCAACTTGGTATGTGTCAGGTTGGTTTCACTGAGCCAGGTTGGGTCTGACCGTACCAGGCTGATGTCTAGGTCAGCTCAGCGTGGCGTGGTCCATGCTAAGCTGCCTGCTTGAGCACCTTAAGTTTGACTTCTTTTTCTTCTTGGACCATGAGTCTTTTTTCTCTTTTATTTTTCATTCTAAATCCTACAAAACACATTAAAAAGAAATACGAACACAAATTTACAATATTGTGATATTTTATCCAAAAAGTATTGTTTTAAGTTGGTTTTTCTCAATTATGCTTAAGATAAGTGCCATAAAAG
>NW_017723215.1:0-2687 GCF_001865875.1 Lupinus angustifolius
CTGTAATTAATCAATTAATTTTGGGCTATTAATCAATCACCCAGCTGTAAGAAAATTGAACAAATGCACATTTATACATCATTTAATCGATTAAAAACATATCTTAATCGATTAAATGGACAACAAACAACAACATAATTAATTTAATGGCATGAAAGGCTATGTTAATTCAATTTAAGCATGGAGTGATTAAGCAGTGATATAATTTGAACAATAAGCAGCAGGCTTAATCACTTCAATATGGATACATACACCAAGCATGATCAAGATCCATTAAACATAAGTGTATACTATTTGCGACATAATTTACATTTAAACATGAGAAAGATAATTTGAAATCATTCAAGCAATGTATCAATTGTAAAGCAGTAAGGTGCAAATCAGAAGAAGATAAGAGTTATTACTACTTGTTAGATGAAAAGCTTGATGATATGATCAATATTGAGAGATCATGTTCAGGTTGTGTATTTGACATTCAAAGTGCGCTGCTCCCCCTTTCATTGTTCTTCCTTTCATCTTCTCCCCCTTTATTACTTAGAGAAGTACTCTTGGTATGTAGCATAATACGAAAGCTCATTTAACAACCTTTCTCAATAGCTTTTCTCCTTAATAATCTTGATCTACTCACCAACCTTATGCCTAGAACATCTTTTGTTGATTTATCTCTTGATGCCCAAATGTCCTTCGGAACACCTACAAACACAATTCACTTATCTCTTTTGGGTACTCAAGTTATTTTGAGTCCCTTCTTGTTAGTAACTAAGGGATCTTGCCCCTTCTTCACCCAAACATATTTGCCACTTGGCACACAAACTTTTCTAATAAAGCATGTAGTACATGTGTGACCATGTGTACCACAATAGAAACAAGTAGGCATGTTATTATTTGACTTCTTATGCATATGAGCGATTTCTATATGGTCTTTTCTTAGGTTCAGGTTTATATCCAATGCCAGATCGGTTACCAACGTTTCTTGTATTAGCAAGCAATGTGTTAAGGTTTTCTTGACTATATGTGAGCTTTGAAAGTTTTTGTTTCAAAACAAAATTTTCAGCATTTAAATTCTCACAAGAATCACATATAGTGGGTTGACATAATTTAGAAGTAGAGCAATCACATGAGGCACATGCATAGATAAGATCAAGACTTTCATTTTCAAGTTTAAGCTCATATAATTCATTTTTCATTTCAATTATTTTCTTTTCATGCAAGGAGATAACTCTTTTTCTATCTATATTTACTTTAACATTTTTCTTTAGTTCCTCATGCATGTCGCCATAAGCTGCATATAATTCATCGTATAGAGGAGAGTCATTAGAGCATGATGAAGTATAGGAATGTACCTCAATAGAATCATCTTCATCAATAGATGTGCATTTCTCATGCACTTGTGCCATAAGGCATACCTTTGTATTTTTCTCATCATTGGATGAGCTTGAAGTCGAATCTTTCTCGGAATCGTCCCAAACAATTTATGCTCCTTTTTACTTGGACATTTGAGAGTTGCTCTTCTTGTTATCGACTTTCTTGAGATAGCTCAGACATTGATGCTTCATGTGGCGCGATTTTCCACACTCATAGCAAGTGAAGCCATATTTGGAAATCTTGCTTTTCTTGGTCGAGTTCTTGGCTTCTTTCTTGAGATTCTTGATCCCTCCTTTCTTCTTGAGATACTTCTTGAACTTTTCAAATAGGATAGTCAAGTCTTCATCGGAATCAAAATCTGAACTGGAATCCTCACTTTCTTGATCTTCTTGAAATCTTGTAGCCTTGAGTGCGATTCCATTCTTGTCTGACTCTTCATTCAGTGTCAAGTGCCCTAACTCCATTTCATGTTCTTGGAGTTTCCCAAACAGAGTAGCTAATGGCATGTTGTCTAAGTTCTTTGATTCCATTATCGTGGTTACCTTTGGTTGCCATCTCCTGTCAAGACACCTCAAAATTTTGTTAGACAAATCACCATTAGTAAAAGTTTTATCAAGGGCGACCAAATGATTTACAACATGAGTAAAACATTTTTTTCATATTACATATAGATTCATTAGGAAGCATGTGAAATAACTCGTACTCATGAGTAAGTGCATTTAGTCTAGCACGCTCAACTTCACTCGTGCCTTCATGGGTAACTTGCAAAGTATCCCACATTTCTAATGCATTAAGGCACTACAATACCCGAAAGAATTCGTCATAGATAGGGACAATGTGATTATGTTCTTAGTGTGGAGGTTATACTGAAACTTTTTGCGCTCCTCATCGGTCCACAAGCTTTTAGGCTTTTCTTTCGGTTCGTCATCCACTAAGTGAAGTGGGACGAATGGCCTGCTGATCACGAATTCCCAAATATCCGAATCAATGGCCTCAAAAAAAATCTTCATCCGGACATTCTATAGGCGTATCCCTCGCCACTGAATACTGGAGGGCGGTTAATGGATGCGCCATCACTGACAAAGGGGTTGGTGGAACCCATTTTAATTCCATTAGGATCACGCGGATACGGTTGAGATAGCACGTCATACTAGCTCTAATACCACTTGTTAGGTATCAGTGGCCTAGGCACACCTATAAGGGAGGGTTGAATAGGTATAGCAGTTATCAATCACCGCTTCTCGCACCAAAATCTAGTTCTAGAAACAACCCAGTTAATCGATTAACCAGTGGGCTTAATCGATTAACACACAACATAAGCA
>NW_017723216.1:0-7288 GCF_001865875.1 Lupinus angustifolius
GAAACAGAAACCAGTTGTAACAGAAACACTGATATAACAGAAAAATAGTTGAGTTAATCAATTAAGTCACCACGTTAATCAATTAACCAGCATATTAAAACACGTGGTTCAAAAGGTAAACTACTTATATGTTATGCTTAACTTCCATACATGTTTTAGCAATTATATTATGCCTAATATGCACATATAATATGTATGATTAATGCATGAACATACAATTAACTAGATGATATGTCTCATGAATGTGATATGACAATTATAATGGTTTGAGAGACTTGCATCTAGGTTTGCTTCACCTATACTCACTTACTAATGCACACATCCCAAACTACTTAGAATTATGACTCTATTGATATAGCCTAGTCTAGATATGACCAATGAGCTTTAGGCATGTTGATGTTTGAGCCATCTTTAACCTTTAATAAAACCTTGTCTTCATCAAAACATAGGCGAAGCATTGCTAGTGCGATCCTTGACACTTTGCACTTTCAGTATATTTCAAATTACAAATTAATACAAGTAGACATAAGATCAATTAAAAAATCAAGAATTTGTATATCAATCCAATAATGTAAAACATAATGAGTCACAATCTAACAATAGTAATTATACAAAATATGAATTTTAATTATTGAATGCACATTATGACTATTCTATATTCTTATATGTGATTGAAATAACATTAAGAATGTACTTAAATAATATAACGATACTAACTATCTTAATTACACAAAATATGAATTTTAATTATTGAATGCACATTATGAATATTCTTGAAATATAACATAAATAGAATAGTACAGATAACGTTAAGAAGATTAAAAATTGTAACAACTTTTTAATATATATTGGTTACTAGAATAATTTATTAATCATTATATGATACTAATAATTTCATTCTTAAATAATATAATGGATGAGAATTTGTGGAATATTTAATTACTACTATTATATTATTTAATTAAATGATTACAATGGTAGATATATTCACAGGACAATATAATTAATTTTTATTAGGAATATAAAAATAACAAATCAATTATGAAAATATTTAATTAATATTACTGCAAAAAAATACGTCAAATTATATCCTAATGTGTTTTTTCAAAGAGCCTAGAAACATTGTCCCATCCTAGTAGCTCATCAACTCCTTTAGTATAACAAAATAAGATAAAAATAGTATTAAAATTAATACTCAAGGATTTGAAACATTATTAGTATATTTCAAACTAAAAATTAATATAGGTACACATAAGATCAATTATAAAATCAAGAATTTGTATTTAAACCCAATAGGATAAAACATAATGAGCCACAATCTGAAATTAATATAATAGTAGTCTTATTTTTATTAAACTTACTGAAAAATGGTATGTCTTTGATTTGATTTTATAGTGATCATGTAACTGACTCTTCTACCTCTATTTTATTAAAAACAATCATAAGATATACAAAGTTGTATGCATTATAATGCATATTTAATTTATATTTTGTTTGAATTAATTTTAGGCAACACTCATTATGGATATATTTTATTTAAGGTTTAGTGCTTGATTCTAATATTTCAATATTACTATTACAATACTAAAATAGTAATAGTATGAAATATAAAATAAACAAAATATTAAAGATAGCATATTAAGAAATTTAACAATCATAACAATTTATAATAAACTGAAATTATTAATATTATTAGGAGGTCAAGTTTGGGCGTAATCATAAAAACATGTTTGTTACTTGCAGTCATTGCACAAGACACATGTGGTTATTTGATTCTTGAAATATAACATAAATAAAATATTAAAGATACTAGATTAAGAAGATCAAATGACAGTGATGATTTCATCCTTAATTAATATAACGGATGAGAATTTGTGGAATATTTATATGGTTATTTATATGATTATTTTTTTACTATCTCTAAAAGTTCAAAGCTAATTAATTTTTTTCCACTGGTTAATGACAAAATCACGCCCATTTGACATGGTAAAAGATTTAAATGACTCTAAGTAACTATGAAATATTGTTGTTAGAATTTTGATTTTTGGTATGTTCAAATGCCACCAAAACTAGCGTATCTTGAAATGATATTAGTGGAGAGTGAGGTTGCAATTTATATGATTTCAAATAATACATTTAATTCATATAGTTTTCATTTATAATATTATATTGTTTTATGTATTGTAGAGTAGTAAGATACAAGTTAATGTTAGGAAAGATAAATTCAATGAGTGGAGTCATAAATTGAAAGAGCATGAGACTTATGTTATGGACAATTTTAATATTGTGCATAATAATATTTTATTACCGGTACAACACTTAAAAAGAAAGACATTCCTGATATTCCAGTATGTGAATATTGTTTCAAAATATTTGAGGACATACAAGCTGGGAATTTTCGCACTGATTTGTTAGTAGGTTATATCAAAATACTTCTTTCATTTTAGTTCAGTCAAAACCTTTTAAGTCAAAAATTACTTTAATTATATGCAACATTGATAATACTTTTTTATTAACTCAAATAAATATTATCGGAGTTGTTGATGAACTAATATTCTCCGAGACTAAGACAAACTTAAAAAAAGTCAGCTTCAACATGAAGGATCTTAGGTGTTTTTCTATATTGTTATCAATAATGTTGCTTTATTTATTTATATAAATGTTTCTAATTTTTCTAACTTAATTTTTAAAAATTAAGCAATGTTGATGTCATTAGTTGTACTCTTTGGGAAGGTCATGCAAAGAAATATATCAACCACTTCAATAATAGATGAATAGATGCATCCATGATTATTATCCTAACACATGCAAGAATCAAAGAATCACAAAGTCATAATATTTTTTAAAACTTGTATGTGTTAATCAAATTAAATATCCTTATTTCTGTGGCTTATTTACATTACTATTTTATCCTTAGTTAAGTAAATATTCACCATCCTTTTGTAATTCATGGTGTGGCTCAAAATTGTTGATAAATGAATAAATTTCAAACATATATAAGTTCAGAAGCAGATACTATTTATTTACGAACAAATATTTATAAAATTAACATTTGAATGTAGAATTATAACCTTGATTCTACTTTTTTTCAAATATAGTTTTCAGGAAATTCAATATTGTGAGACATTAAGTCAAGGTATAAATGAAGTAAAAAAAGAAGTATAAATATAGTTTTCCCACAATTATATATGGCAATTTAAAGTGTACAAAGTAATAAAAGATGGAAGATATTAATACATGATAATGATGTTAAAACTCTAATGTCAACAACAACTGTTGTTTATAAGAAACTTTTCCAAAACTTATAACATGTATTTTACTTTTACTTTAAGATTTGTATACTACATTATTATTATTTTTCCTAAACTCTAATGTCTCGTTTATTTCAACTTTATGAGTTTAAATACAAACTAACAAAGCTAAGGTTATAGTCCATGATATTTATCATAAAATATGTTAATTATTTAACAATATTACAACATAACAATATTTCTTTCACTTTTATTATACAACTTTCAAATTTAATTCTTTAAATTTCTACCACCAATAAAACACATCCACTGGTGCAAATGCACGAGTATCCTACTAGTGTTATTACTAAAATAGACATCTTTTTTATTGACACTTGAATTTCAAGAGGGTATATATAATAATATAATAATATTGTTTATTTCTTTAAAAATTATAAATTAATGTGAAAAGTGCATAAAGAAAATGTTATTTTTGTCAATTTGAAGGGATGCTTGAATTAATAAAATAGACACTATTCATTTGGGATAGGTATGCAAAAGGAGGCTATTATTGTCAAATAAAATATGAATCTGAAAATATCATATAAACTTATTATTCTTTGTTTTACTACTTTCAATGAAACATTCTCCACTTCTTCCCATTCTCTCAAATAAAACTACACACTATTTCTCACATTTTCAAATTGTATTCAACAAATCTATCATTTCAACTCTCTAACTCACTCACAAGTATGATTTTAGACTCTTTTAATTTTTTTATTTGTTGATAGATATAATTTATATTATTTCTCACCTTTTCAAATTTAGTTCATCAAATCTATCATCTTCAACTCTCAAACCAACTCATAGGTATGATTTTATTTTTATACTCTTTCATTTTTTTTCTTTGTTGTTAGGTATAATTTCTTCATCATATACTTTTTTGCATGTTAATTTTTTTTATGCCTAATATTTTTTTTGTCAATTTGAAGGGTTACCGGAATTACTAAAATAAGCACTTTTCATTTGTGTTAGGTATGCAAAAAGAAGTTATTATTGTCAAATAAAATAAAAATTCCAAATATCATATAAGCCTATTATCCTTTGTTTTACTACTTTTATTCAAACATTATTCACTTCTTCACATTCTCTCTAATCAAACCACACACTATTTCTTACTTTTTCAAAATTTATTCTACAAATCTATCATCTTCAACTCTCTAACTCACTCACAGGCATGATTTTATACTCTTTTAATTTTTTTCGTTGTTGATGGATATAATTTTTACTATTTCTCACCTTTTCAAATTTTGTTCAATAAATCTATCATCTTCAATTCTCAAACCAACATACATGTATGATTTTATTTTTATACTATTTCAATTTTTCGTTGTTGTTAGATATAATTTATAAATCATATTATTTTTTGCATAATAATTGTTTTTTTGCCTTCTATAACAATAACTTCATTTTTATCACATGATGTATGTTAATTGTTTTCCCAAAATGTGTTTATTTTTCTCACACAAAACATGGATTGGTCATGTTATTGTTTCAGCATTTGCATAAGAGAAAACTCACCTCGAATACAATGATTAGATGTTGCAATAATATTATGAATGTCTATTTTGTTCGAATTTATGGACGAGTTAAAAAAATGGAATTTAAATTTGTCGAATTATAATTAATAAATTTATGGAATATTAATTGAGTAATATCTATTAAGCTATAATTTGTCTTGATTCATTGAATACCATAACATGTGTAATTAATTGAGCATATTACACAGTTACTTTAAAATTAGAAACTTAATGCACAACTATAATTATATTGATGAAGAAATAATTAAATAATTCTATTTTTAATGGCATAAAGAAATAGAAAAATTCAAATTTTTTAGAGCAGTTACAAAAATGACATTATACACAATTAATCAATCAAGTTAAACGGTAAAATATATTAAGATGGTGATATAACTCATTAATTCCATAATGTATGTGATTTATTGAGCATATTACATAATTACTTTAACAATGGAAACTTAATACATAGTTACAACTGTATTTACTAAAGAGACATTTAAATAATTCTATTTTTTATATCGCAAAGAACTAGAATAGTTAAAAAAATTTGATCCAGATAAAAAATAGAATTATTGACACTTGAATTTCAAAAGGGTGTATATAATAATATAATAATATTGTTAATTTCTTTAAAAAATTATAAATTACTGTGAAAAAGTGTTGCGCCCCACATTCATTGCAACATGTTTACTATGCAACTTATCTTTTCCAGTACTACTTTTTTTAAACTTTCTACATCACACCTAGACCCAAGTGGCTTAATCCTCCAAAAAATTACTTCGTTATCTCAGTTTTTTCAAATTACACGGTTCTTACTTTCTCTTTGCTTTTTCACATAGATACACCTATAAGTTTACCCACTATTTCCATTATATTACCAACTACTTTTCAATATTAATTAATATTTGCTTCAAATTAATGTATATAAAAATAGTATATGCACTAACATGCTGAAGAATTTTTTTAATATCAGCCATAATTATATATTAACTATACTTAAAATAAAATTAATATATATTAATGATTAATATTGTTCTTATCATATAAAAACTTTACACTAATTATACATAAAAATTAAATTCTATTATAATAATAATTTTATTATTATTATTATTATAATAAAAATTAAATTCTATTATAATAAAAATTAAAACTTTACACTTATTAATCATCGCTTCTCGCACCAAAACCCAGTTTTGGAAACAGCTCAGTTAATCGATTAACACCTTGTCTTAATCGATTAACACATACACAGAACAGAATGATCAGATAGGAAAATTGCACAGTTATTTAAAATCAATTGAACAGAGATAAAGCAAATATTTTTAAGCAATATTAATAAGCATATGACAGTGAAGAATATTAATAAGCATATTAATAAGCATGTGGTGGTATGACACCAAGAGATCAATCCAAAATACACAAAAAACATATTACAACAGCAAGGTATTATAAGCACAATAATGCTTGAAATATTACAAGTAAAATACCTGAAGACTAATCCACTCACAATTAACTCAAGCCATCAAGAACATGTGAGTTAATAAAAAACAGTAATCAATTATATCTCTCTAACAATCTTTACAAATAATGCATGAACATGTAAGCAATATAAGTATGCAAATCAAAACTCAATTAAGCATGGTAACTCTCTTCCTCACACATGCAACTATCTTGCAAAAACAGAATGCAAAACGAAATATGCTCTCTAAAACAATCCTATACAATGAAATGCAATGCTACAATTTTCTGGAAGTTTCCTCAATTTATACTAGGCAGTTTTTACAGTTGGATTCGTTGCAATCAGTTAAACGGTTAAAACAGAAATCAGTTATAACACAAAACACACATGTTAATCAATTAAGGCAACTCGTTAATCGATTAACCAATGCAACAGAACTGAAACAGAAACAAGTTGTAACAGAAGCACTGATATAACAGAAAAACAATTGAGTTAATCGATTAAGTCACCACGTTGATCGATTAACTAGCATATTAAGATATGTGGTTCAAAAGGTAAACTTCTCATATATGTTGAAAGAGTTATTTGACAGGTTTTCCCCCTCAAACAATTGTCCCCGACAGCGACACCAATTTGTTGAAAGGTGTTTTCATAAGTAAGTGAACTCGGTTTTATTATTTGTTCGCCATCTCGGTTTTGTTGAAATAAATTCCAATGGCAGTATAATGGTTTCAAGAATATTCCTGTTACTACTTACTTCTAATAATCATGTGAATAAGTTATTGCTTCTTTGCCCCATCATGGCTTTGTTAGAATAAATTCTAACGCCGGTACTATGATATCGAAGCAATCCCCTATTACATAATTATTAAGTACCTTTGAATACCATCTCGGTTTTGTGGAATAAATTCCAACACCGGTTTAATGGTATTCTAATGTACAAAAATGATGAATAGTTAATTGTTAGAAACAAATAAATAAATAAAGAACAAAAGAATAATAAAGTTAAGTGA
>NW_017723217.1:0-281 GCF_001865875.1 Lupinus angustifolius
CACTAAACAATATTACATCCACAAAGAGACTATGGTGTCACACCCTAATATTGGCTACTCTAATATTGAAGTAGTAATGAATATAAGATCTTAAGAAAAGTATGGTTAACTTGGCAAATAAAATAAGTAGTACAACTACTTCTTAGTTTATTTGTTAAGTGTTTGAAACGAGTAATTTTTCATGACTTGAAATCAGTTTTTAGTTGATCAATCTAAAAAGAGAATTAAGAACTTCTCAAACAAATAAAATTAACCAAAGCACCAACTTGAATGATTAAAAT
>NW_017723218.1:0-2058 GCF_001865875.1 Lupinus angustifolius
AAGGATTGGATGCTTTAAGTTCCAAAGGAGATTACAAAATGGATTTTTGCATCTCATTTGCCTTCTCCTTTCTCCTCTTGAATTATAAACTAAAAACTATAAAACTTACTTACAAAAGCTTCTATGAACCGAGCTTTCAAACTAAGAAATAAGAAGAGAGAATTGTGGTTTTTTTTAAGGGAAGAAGTCTTCTTAAGGGGAGAAGTCTCTTTTTAATGAAGGAAATGTCTTCCTATTTATAGAGTTTTCCCTGCCACCCCTGAGCTGCTTCTTTGCACCGCTCAGCAGCTGACCAAACCCTTCAGATGGGTTTGGTCACTTGGTCAAGTAGCTGGCTCACCTCCTTAAGCTTGACTCACCAAGGCTAGTTGTGAGCTATGGGACCAGCTATGGTGAGCTACTCCTCCTATGGTGGGCTACTTGAAGTGAGGTCATGCATGACCTCATGGTTTCTTGATGGCTAAGTTAATTATGGGTGCACACCGCTGAGCACACATGTGGCACCGCTAAGCTGCCTGCTTGAGCAGCTTTGACCATGCTGGCTGAGACGTGGCTTGGTGCTTGCTGACCTGGTCAGGTGACTGGTTCACCGCTGAGCACATATGTGGCACCGCTGAGCACACATGTGGCACCGCTGAGCTGCCTGCTTGAGCAGCTTCGGCGTGTGCCAGGCTTGTGTCTGACTGTGCCAAGCTTGTGTTATGACCGTGTCAGTCTTTGTCTGGTGCTAGGCTGAGCGGTCAAGCAATTCCACTAAGTTGCGTGCTTGAGCAACTTGGTTTGTGTCAGGTTGGTTTGATTGAGCCAGGTTGGGTCCGACTGTGCCAGGCTGGTGTCCAGTTCAGCTCAGCGTAGCTTGGTCCACGCTAAGCTGCCTGCTTGAGCACCTTGAGTTTGACTTCTTTTTCTTCTTGGACCATGAGTCTTTATTATCTTTTCTTTTTCTTTCTAAATCCTACAAAACACATTAAAGAGAAATACAAACACAAATATACAAGATTGTGATATTTTATCCATAAAATATTGTTTTTAAGTTGGTTTTTCTAAATTATGCTTAAGATAAGTGCCATAAAAGTGTATGATATTTAGGTATGTTTGGCACTTATCATCCGGGAGCCTGTTTTAGGCCATATAGGGCCTTCTTGAGTTTATACACATGGTTTGGGTATTTGAAGTTTTCAAACCCTAGTGGTTGGTCTACATACACCTCCTCTTAAATATAGCCATTTAAAAATGTGCTCTTAACATCCATTTGCAATAGTTTAAAGTTCATGATTGATGCAAAAGACAAAAGCATCCTAATGGCCTCAAGTCTGGCTACAGGAGCGTAGATCTCATCATAATTGATGCCCTCCTCCTGGTTGTAGCCTTTTTCCACTAAGCGAGACTTATTTCTTATTATTAAGCCAGATTCATCTAGCTTATTACGAAAGACCCATCTGGTGCCAATCATAGGATGATCTTTTGGTTTGGGGACCAAGTCGCACACATTATTTCGCTCAAACTGGTTTAGCTTTTCTTGCATAGCTATACCCCAATGTATATCCTTGATGGTTTCATTGATGGTCTTTGCCTCTATATGAGATACGAATGCAACAAAATTGCAGAGATTATGTAAAGAACTACGGGTTACCATCCCCGTAGATATGTCACCTAACACCTTATCGAGTGGATGATCCATTTTGGTTTTCCACGTAATAGGCATGTCCTGATGTTCTTCTTCTACTATTTGCTCAGCATCTTCTTGTTGGATTTGGTTCATGTCCTTTGATTGAACTTCTTCTAGTGTACCTGAAATGTCATTAGAAAAGACGTTTCTCTTCTCTTTTGGAGAAGATTCATCAAAATGAACATGAATAGATTCTTCTACTTGCATGGTATATTTATTGAACACACGAAAAGCCTTACTATGTAATGAATACCCTAAGAATATACCATCATCAGCCTTCGAGTCAAATTTTCCTAAAGATCTTTTTCCATTATTTAAAATAAAACATTTGCACCCGAATGCATAAAGATGAGCAATATTTGGTTTTCGACCTTTAAGAATTTCATAAG